>NW_026882180.1:0-37754 GCF_032173495.1 Musca vetustissima | reverse complement strand
ATATGTGTTGCTTGGTACAACTCGTATTGCTCGCCAACTTTGGGAACAGCTGGATGGTACCGCCGTTTTATCAAAGATTTTGCTACCATCTCAGCACCATTAACAGATACACTCAAGAAGACTAAGAAATTTGAAGTTAACGAAGCAGCTATAAACGCCTTCGAACGCCTAAAAAAGGCCCCCACTTCCGCCCCCGTTTTGCGCCACCCTGAATTTGGGAAGCACTCTTCATACAATGTGATGCGTCGGAGTATGGCATAGGGGCTGTTCTCTATCAATTAAATGATCAAAAAGAAGAACACCCCATCGCATTCTACTCGCAAAAACTAAATTCCTGCCAGCGAAATTATAGCGTGACCGAAAAAGAATGCCTGGCGGCGGTGATGGCAATCAAGAAGTTTAGGCCTTATGTGGAGATGATGCCATTCACCGTCATTACGGATCACGCATCCTTAAAATGGTTGATGTCGCTGAGAGACTTGAACGGACGACTTGCCCGCTGGTCACTCCAGTTACAGGCCTATGATTTCGAAATTCAGCATAGAAAGGGGGCCGACAATGTGGTAGCAGATATGCTATCCAGGGCTCCTACAGACAACCAAGTAGAGGAAGTGAATATGAAAGATTTGTTTGAACTGGAAATCGGAGAATTTGAAGGGGATGAATATCAGGATTTGATAAAAACAATAGAGGGGAATAAGGAAAAGTTGCCAGATCTTAAAGTTGATGATGGCATGATTTATAAGAAACATCTACCAGATCCTGGAATTGGAAATGAATGGCAGTGGAAACTGTGGGTACCAAGCGGGGCTACAAACAAAATTATTGAGAAGGCGCACAATTCTCGTACCTCCTGTCATGGAGGCATTCACAAAACCTTAGAACATATCAAACGATTCTTTTATTGGCCAAATATGACCACACAGGTAAAACAATATGTGAAAAACTGTCAACTTTGTCAAGAAGCAAAATCAGTTAATAAAAAAATGATGCCCGAAATAGGAAAAGAGGTAATCACTGATCGCCCTTTTCAAAAATTATATATAGATTTCTTGGGGAAATACCCCAGATCTAAAAAGGGGAATGCATACATTTTTATAGTGGTTGACCATTTTTCCAAATTTACCTTTTTAAAGGCAATGAGGGATGCCACCGCAGGTAATGTTGTTAATTTCCTCATTGAAGAAATTTTTCATAAGTTTGGGGTGCCTGAAGTCATTCACAGTGACAACGGAGTCCAATTCTTGTCCAAAACATTCCAGGAGATGATTAAAACATACAAAATCACCCACTTGAAAACTGCCTTTTATTCCCCGCAGTCCAATGCTTCAGAGCGGGTAAACCAGTCAGTCATAACAGCCATCCGGACGTATTTAGAGGATGATCACAGAGACTGGGACGTGTACCTTACAGAAATCGAATTTGCACTGCGTAACTCGGTCCATTCAGCCACTGGAGTTACGCCCTTCTTCGCACTGTTCGGTTATCACATGTTTTCTAGTGGACATGATTACCATTTGGCGAGAAAACTGATGTCAATGACCGACCATGAATTTAGAGAAATACAGAGGCCTGAAAAATTACAACTGATACGAAGTAAAATCAAAGATAATCTCCACCAGGCATATGAGAAAAGCTCGGAAAGGTACAATAGGAGGGCTCGAGTGGTAAAATTCAGACCTGGTCAAGAAGTATACCGGCGGAATATAGTGCAATCCGACTTCTCCAAAAATATTAATGCAAAGTTTTGCAAGAAATTTGTTAAATGTCGAATTGTAAAGCCGATCGGGGAAAATATGTACGAGCTAGAAAACCTGAAAGGTGTTCCTATTGGTGTATACCACGCAAAAGATATTAAACAATGACGTGCAATATTAAGATAGACTGTGATACAATTAGGATAAGCATTTATGTTTGTGGCATCTTAATAGTATTTAAGTCTAACGTAATAGTGCAATATATTTATTTATATCTGTGATATCACCTGCATAGGGGTACGAAGTTGTCATAGTGTAGACCCATCTGTGATTATACCTCAGTATTCCTATTTATATATGATTATACCTATAGCAAATTCTACATCCTATGTATCCACACAACTATATATTTACCAGAAAACAACCTATATATTATTTACACCTATATTAAAGTACTATGCCCTATGTTAAGCATATAACAACTCACCTGATAAACATCTCGGTATCAGATGACCTTCGTAACAGGTCCTTAAGGAAGTGACCAAGAAAAAGGGAGAACACGCCGCCAGAAGCCCTTAAATGAGATAATATATAACAAAGTAAACAGACCTTAAATAATTATCCATTGAATACTTCCCGGAAACTATTGCCCGGCTGATCTCAGGGTGCGGGAGTTCCCCACGTCGGGCTAATACAGTAAAATCTCCTTAGAAGGACCACCGCACACCATCATTTTCTGCATGCTTTGACAATGATGGAGTTTTGTTGCGGGGCCTGACAAACATAGACAACCAACTTTCAGCCGACGTTGCGGTGCCCAAAAACCAAGTTTCTAGTAGCTTTCGAAGGTGGGGAAACTGGGGAGGGCGAATGGTTTACCGGGCACGCTTTATGGGTAACTACAAGTTAGCCATGCCCAGGTTAATGCCTGTTAATTGATTCTGAAATCTGTTAGCGGGTACTGTCTGTGGGTAACCATATGTTAGCCATACCCCGGTTAGTATCATTTTTATGGGATATATATCCTTAATAATAATGTTGGGGTGCCTCTTAAAAGAGAAAACACCCAGATGTTGGCATGCATACATGACGACATGAACCAACAATATACAATATATGGAAAATACCGTTCACGCCGGATATTTCCCTCCACATAGCATCGGTGATTCATGTCATCGATCACACTTGGGATGAGCCGCCTGAAATAAAATAAAGAAACAATTAAAATATCAGATTAACAATTTGCATAAAAGAACTCTACTTACCTTTCCCAAAACATTACATTTTTATCGTCTTTGTTTACATACTGTCATTCGTAGTTGGGACAGCCAGTTCTGACAACCAGTATAATATTGAATTGCCAACACCATTTAATATTCACAATTCAACACCGTACTACCGACACAGTGGGCCGATTCTCTTAGGAACGATACCTGTAAGATTCGGTTCTCTTAAGGAGGAGAATTCTCAGGTTTGTCTACCGCGTTATTAGAATGGGACAAATATGTATGTAAGAAAATAAGATAGGTCTACCTAATATATAAAATGTCCGTTGATGGAAAGCTGCCATTGTTAACTAGCGAGCTTATAAATGAGAGTACTTTCAGAAAAATACTAGAGTTGGTTAATTGGTGCTGGGCTAAAACCTAAGTACACGATAGCAGGAGCCGAATTGTGCGGAAAGTGATTTTTTTTTTTTTGTGAAATAATATATCATTAATTAATTCTGCTAAAGGTTTCACGGTGGTGTCCAGTGGTTTTAATTGTCCATAAGGAATTTCGGATTGATGTATGTGCCGAATATTGAAACACAACCGAAACCAAGTATTTGGACATAAAAAACGGGTGGAGGATAACAACACCATCTATCCGAGGCATGATCCTACAGAAAAAGGTAGGAAACGCCATTACCACCTCCAGTACGCCACTTACCCTCCAATATTATACGAGGAGTATAACACCATTGACCGTAAGCTCAGCACCTCAAGGTATGCCCTAAATGTTAAAAGTTTTTGAATAACCAAAGTCTCCAAATAAAAGCCACAGTGCCTGGAAACTGCTATATTGCCATAAAAAGTCCACACAAGTAAAAAATTAATGTGTGTTAAGAAAAAGGATTTTGAACATCCAAGAGTGACAATCACCCAATTTTTATACCCTTCACCACACTGTGGTACAGGGTATTATGTCTTTGTGCATATGTTTGTAACAGGCAAAAATAATCGAGATAGACCCATGGTTCCTTTTGAGAATATGCATAGAATCACTTTCTGAGTCGATTTATGCATGTCCGTCCGTCCGTCCGTCTGTCCGTCTGTCCGTCTGTCCGTCTGTCTGTCCATGTTAAATTGTAAACAAAGTACAGGTCGCATTTATGATCCGAATTGGATGAAATTTGGCACAAGTCACTTATTTGGCCCAAGGACGAACCCTATTGAAATTGGGAAAAATCGGTTCAGATTTAGATATAGCTCCCATATATATATTTAACCGATTTAATGTAAACGGTCCCTATATATCTTTCGATTTGCACGAAACTTGGTACAGCCTAATCATTTAGGTCTAGAATGATGTCTGCCAAGTTTCGTGAAAATCGGTCCAGATTTAGATATAGCTCCCATATATAGTTTCGTCCGATTTCATGTAAATGGTGCACCAAAGTCCCTATATATCATTCGATTTGCACGAAATTTGGCATAACGTAATGAATTAAGCCTAGAGTGATGTCTGCCAAGTTTCGAGAAAATCGGTTCAGATTTAGATATAGCTCCCATATATAGTTTCGTCCGATTTCATGTAAATTGTGCCCCAAAGTCCCTATATATCTTTCGATTTGCACGAAATTTGGCATAACGTAATGAATTAAGCCTAGAGTGATGTCTGCCAAGTTTCGAGAAAATCGGTTCAGATTTAGATATAGCTCCCATATATAGTTTCGTCCGATTTCATGTAAATGGTGCCCCAAAGTCCCTATATATCTTTCGATTTGCACGAAATTTGGCATAACGTACTGAATTGAGCCTAGAATGATGTCTGCCAAGTTTCGTGAAAATCGGTCGTGATTTAGATATAGCTTCCATATATAGTTTCTCCCGATTTTAGGTAAATGGTGCACCAAAGTCCCTATATATCCTTCGATTTGCACGAAATTTGGCATAACGTACTGAAGTGAGCCTAGAGTGATGTCTGCCAAGTTTCAAGAAAATCGGTCCAGATTTCTATATAGCTCCCATATATACTTTCGTCCGATTTCATGTAAATGGTGCGCCAAAGTCCCTATATATCTTTCGATTTGCACGAAATTTGGCATAACGTACTGAATTGAGCCTAGAATGATGTCTGCCAAGTTTTGATAAAATCGGTTCAGATTTAGATATACCTCCCATATATAGTTTCGTCCGATTTCATTTAAATGGTGCCCCAAAGTCCCTATATATCTTTCGATTTGCACGAAATTTGGCATAACGTACTGAATTGAGCCTAGAGTAATGTCTGCAAAGTTTTGATAAAATCGGTTCAGATTTAGATATACCTCCCATATATAGTTTCGTCCGATTTCATTTAAATGGTGCCCCAAAGTCCCTATATATCTTTCGATTTGCACGAAATCGTTCTGAATTAAGCGTAGAGTGATGTCTTCCAAGTTCCGAGAAAATCGGTCCAGATTTAGATATAGCTTCCATATATAGTTTCGTCCGATTTCATGTAAATGATGCACCAAAGTCCCTATATATCTTTCGATTTGCACGACATTTGGCATAACGTACTGAATTGAGCCTAGAATGATGTCTGCCAAGTTTCGTGAAAATCTGTCCTGATTTAGATATAGCTCCCATATATAGTTTCGCCCGATTTTAGGTAAATGGTGCACCAAAGTCCCTATATATCCTTCGATTTGCACGAAATTTGGCATAACGTACTGAATTGAGCCTAGAGTGATGTCTGTCTTGTTTCGTGAAAATCGGTCCAGATTTAGATAGAGCTTCCTTTTATTATAGATTGATTTTAAGTAATTGATGCACCAAGGAACCAATAGGCTGATAGGAACAAAACTTTCTGAAATTAGTATAACCTAACCTGTGACAAGTTTGTTTGAAATCGCCTAATATTTCGATAGAGCTTCCATATATATTTTCGCCCGATTTCAAGTAAATTGGGCATCAAACTCCTCATGTTAGTCAGATTGAAATCAAATTTTGTACAACTTACAAAATTGAGCATAGAATTACGTAGTTGCGTTTTGTAGAAGTACAGACATAGCCCAACGGATGACCTATTTATATTTGTTTGAAGTCGATTTACATACTTTATGGATAGATTTAGGTAGATTCACATTTAGATAAATATCACATATTTTATTTCATCCAATTTCATCTTAATAGTCCTGTTTAATATACCCATAGTGGTGAAGGGTATCATATAGTCGGCCCCGTCCGACTTTACTACTTTCCTTACTGGTTTATAGTTAAGAATATTTATACCCTTCACCACACTGTGGTACAGGGTATTATGTCTTTGTGCATATGTTTGTAACAGACAAAAATAATCGAGATAGACCCATGGTTCCTTTTGAGAATATGCATAGAATCACTTTCTAAGTCGATTTATGCATGTCCGTCCGTCTGTCTGTCTGTCCATGTTAAATTGTAAACAAAGTACAGGTCGCATTTATGATCCGAATTGGATGAAATTTGGCACAGGTCACTTATTCGGCCCAAGGACGAACCCTATTGAAATTGGGAAAAATCGGTTCAGATTTAGATATAGCTCCCATATATATATTTAACCGATTTAATGTAAACGGTCCCTATATATCTTTCGATTTGCACGAAATTTGGTACAGGCTAATCATTTAGACCTATAATGATGTCTGCCAAGTTTCGTGAAAATCGGCCCAGATTTAGATATAGCTCCCATATATAGTTTCGTCCGATTTCATGTAAATGGTGCCCAAAGTCCCTGTATATCTTTTGATTTGCACGAAATTTGGCATAACGTACTGAATTAAGCCTGGAGTGATGTCTGCCAAGTTTCGAGAAAATCGGTCCAGATTTAGATGTAGCTCCCATATATAGTTTCGTCCGATTTCATGTAAATGGTGCCCTAAAGTCCCTATATATCTTTCGATTTGCACGAAATTTGGTATAACGTACTGAATTGAGCCTAGAATGATGTCTGCCAAGTTTTGTGAAGTCGGTCCAGATTTAGATATAGCTCCCATATATAGTTTCGTCCGATTTCATGTAAATGGTGCACCAAACTCCCTATATATCCTTCGATTTGCACGAAATTTGGCATAACGTACTGAATTGCGTTTTTTCGTGAAAATCGGTCCAGATTTAGATATAGCTCCCTTTTATTATAGATTGATTTTAAGTAAGCAACCAATAGGAACCAAGGAACCAATAGGAACAAAACGTTCTGAAATTAGTATAACCTATCCTGTGACAAGGTTGTTTGAAATCGCTTAATATTTGTATAGAGCTTCCATGTATATTTTCGCCCGATTTCAAGTAAATTGGGCATCAAACTTCTCATGTTAGTCAGTTTGACATCAAATCATTCATAATATTAATAATTGAGTTTAGTGCTGCTAAATGCTGATTATAAATATCAAGATGCGATGAAGAAGGTATATATCAGCACGTAACGAATAGTTTAAATTTACCCAATTCAATTGATATGCAGATAAATTCTATGTCAGAACAACAATTTAATTAAATTAGTGGAAAATTTGGCATCAACTGCAATAAGGACGCCGCCATCTTTTTTACCAGTACGATCTTTTCTAAATATTTGATATTTTGAACACATAATTTCACTATTTAACACAGACGTTTTGAGCCAAGTCTCAGTAAACACAATAATGCTAAATTCAAAACCAATGCTATCAGTAAATAAACGAGTTAATTTAGTGTTTAACCCCCTTACATTCTGATAGCATATGGAAAATAGGTTATCTAGTTTTTTGATATTGGTTCAGATCTCTGAGGTAAATGAGCTAAATTATCTGATCTTTTGTAGGAATTCTTTAACAAACGCTCTAGCAGGCCAAAAATCTTTCGATATCAAACTTGGAAATATATCATCATGAACTACTATTTTAAATGACTCGTCTCTACAAATATTTTCTTTTTTAAAGCATTCTCGACTTGTTTCATATTTCTATAAAACAAACAAAATGTGCAGTAGGTACGGTTCTGGCTAAAGAAGACCCCTATTGTTTTCTGTAATTATTGGCTAATATTTAGGGGATGTCTATTTCACAAAAAACTTTATTTTTGTCGAACATCGCGAAATTTTACATAAAGAAAAACGTCTGGCTATAGAATGACATGACTGTGTCCATGAAGATCGATCAATATTTAGCGGGTCAAATGGACCCTGACTTTTGTTTGAAAAATTACAACATTTGTATTCTATGACGAATATATTTACTCCTGAAGGATACAGAATCGAGAACTTGATTGTATATGGAAGTGGAGTGGCTGACCTTTCAATTGATACCAATTATATTGTGATTATCAGTACCACACTATACGGCATATATTTCACACTGATCGATTTGAAATTTTACACGAAGTTCGGTTATGGTCAAGGGGACGACGTTTATAATTTTCGGATATGATTATGATATTTAGTCAATGAAATGGCCCAAAAACTTCATTTTTGTGCGTTTATCAAGACGATCCAAAGTCCACAATAATAGGCCACAACACATCACATGGGGAAGGGAATCTGGCCTGGCAAAGACCTTTCCTGTAAAGCTAAAAATATCAATATTCAACAAAATTCGAAAAATATGCCGGAGTAAGAAAGAGTAGCTGATGATCGGTCCATAGAACTAAGTTGGAGTTCCGTGGTGGTTGTGTAGGGTATCATATGGTCGGCCCCGTCAGACTATACTGCTTCGCTGACTGGTTTTAATACCAGTTTTATCCTCATCCTCATGGACTGTTAAAGATAGTCCTAAGGTATATTTTAGGCATCCTCAATTTTTTTTAAAGTTTCTCTGAAAAGATTTTTATAGCCTTCACCACACTGTGGTACAGGGTATTATGTCTTTGTGTACATGTTTGTAACAGGCAAAAGGAAACGAAAGAGATCCATGGTTCCTTTTGAGAATATGCATATAAACACTGAGTCGATATAAACATGTCCTTCCGTCCGTCTGTTGATGTTAAATTGTAAACAAAGTACAGTTCGCACTTATGATCCGAATGAAATTTGCCACAGCTCACTTAGTTTGCTCAAAGACGAACCCTATTGAAATTGAACAAAATCGGTTAAGATTTAGGGATAGCTACCAATATAATGGTGCACCAAAGCCAAAATATGGTCGATTGGCATAATATTGTGCACAACGTACTGATGTTAGTATAGCCTGATAGATATAAGAAGGTGGTTCGAAAACTTCTTAGCCTATCAATGAAAGAAAATAGTTAGTTTTCCAAAAATATTTGCATTTTTAAATATAATCTCCTGAAACTTCAATACACGTAGTCTAACATATTTCCAGCAATTATATCCCTGGATTAAAATAGTTTTTTTTTAAGGTCTTCAATATAATGGTTTACAATTGTAACTACATCTTCATTTAAGTAAAGTCACTGGAAGCTAAACCAGGGGAATAAGATTGCTGGTCAAGCAACTCGTACTTTAATTTGTTGATTTTGGCCATTGTTAAAACACTCTTTTAAGCTGGTGTGTTGTCTTGATGAAAAATAATTTTTTTGTGTTGTAAGCCAAGAGGTTGCATTAGTACTCTGAATTTATTGGTTTACCCTTTTGCAGATAGGCACCCAATAAAATACCTTTGAAGTCCCAAAAACCGTTGCCATAACCTTACCAGCCGATTGAATTGTTTTGACTTCTTTGGGGCACTTCCTCCAGCTTCAGTCCATTGTTTGGATTGTTCTTTTGTCTCTAGAGTATAATGGTGGATCCATGTCTCATCAACAGTTATGAAACGACGATTCAAATCCATTTTATTGATATTAGCAATATCACACACTTTTATTAGTCGATCATTTAATTAGTCGAATCATTTAATACCCTGCGGTGCCAGGGAAAACCCAACCTACTATGAAAAAGCTAAGAAAAAGAAAACCAAACCCACCTAATGTTGACGACCCCCGCAAACGTATAAAGGACCACGATTTGCGAATCTGCACTTGGAATGTGCGCACGTTGTACTCAAGAAGTAAAAAGCCGATATTATTGCCTTACAGGAAATGCGATGGAAAGGGACAGGCGTAAGTAAATCAGACGATTACGCCCTGTATTATAGCTGCCATGAAACGAGACATGAATTTGGGTGCGGATTTATGGTTAACAGGAGAATAAAAGACCTTGTCTCCAGATTCATTGCTATATCCGTATAAAAGCGAAGTTCTTCTACATCAGTCTCATTTGCGCCCATGCTCCGTCCGAAGATAAAGATGAACAAACCAAAGACATATTTTACGAGCGCCAAGAAACATCATATGACCGTTGCCATGGCCATGACATTTAATGCAAAAATCGAAAGGGAAAATATAATTGGCCCCACCGTCGGAAAATTCAGCCTTCATGCAGAAACATCCGACAACGGCATGAGGTTGATTGACTTCGCGGCAGCAAAAAATATGGTAGTGAGCAGCACCAGATTCAAGCATCTTGATATACACAAGGCCACCTGAATCTCTCCTGAACAAGTAACGAGAAATCAAATTGATCATGTTGTGATAGACGGAAGGCATTCATCCAGTGTTTTAGACGTCCGATCGATCCGTGGAGCGAATATCGATTCGGACCATTACCTTGTGGCAGACAAGGTACGCACCCGTCTTAATGTAGTAGCAAAGGTGCGATCTAACACAACACGGAAACTCGACGTCGAAAAGCTGCAAACACAACAGGTAGCCGAGGCCTACTCCGCTCAACTTACCCACCTACTTGAAGAAAGCACTTTTTGTCCCGATAATAGTATAGAAGCACAATGTCAAAGAATTGCCCACTCCCTACAAACTGCAGCAAAAACAACACTTGGGTACCAAAAACCATCACCATGAAACCCATTGTACGACCAGGAGTGTCGTAATGCTACTGCTGTGAAAAACGCAGCGTATAGGGCAACCCTGCAGACAGTAGCAACACGTAACGTGATGGAGAATTATCGTGAGAAAAGAAGAGAGGAGAAACGTGTTTTCAGAAAAAAGAAGAAAGAACAAGAAAAACGTGAGCGGAAATTTTACCAACGAGTAAAACACAAAACCGAAGGCTTTGGTGCAGGCACATCCTCCTGTAGAGATGAAGAAGGAAACCTGGTGACAGATACAGACAGCGTGTTGAGGATCTGGAAGGAGCATTTCGAAAAGCTTCTAGTATCAAATAGTGGCGATGAAGAAGATACTCCAGAACCAATAAGAGATGATGGTATAGAGTGTATACCACCTAGCCAAGATGAGGTCATAAAAGCAATTAATCGGCTCAAGAACAACAAAGCAACAGGAGCCGATGGGTTACCAGCCGAACTATTCAAGACTGGCGGCCAGTTGCTGGTCAGGAGCATGCACCCGCTGATTAGCACAATTTGGCTAGATGAATGCATGCCCAATGATTGGAACCTCAGCAACCTGTGTCCCGTGCACAAAAAAGGAGACAAGACGATATGTGCCAACTATAGAGGAATAAGTCTCCTTCCCATCGCATATAAAGTTCTGTCCAGTGTGCTGTGTGAACGATTGAAGTCAATGGTCAATGACATCATCGGACCATCAGACCGGGCAAATCCACCATTGGCCAGATTTTCACTCTGCGCCAACTCCTCGAAAAGTCCCATGAAAAACACATCGACACATTCCACCTATTTGTCGACTATAAATCCGCATTCGACAGCCCTATCCGTTCAGAGGTGTTTAAAGCCATGTCTACGTTCGGCATTCCCGCAAAATTAATACGACTATGCAGGATAACTTTAAGTGGCACAAGGTCAGCAGTTAAAGTAGGAAAGGACCTATCGGAGCCCTTCAATATCGAACGAGGATTCAGACAAGGTGACAGTTTGTCGTGGGATCTTTTTAACATCCTGCTGGAAAAGGTCATACGAGATGCAAAGGTGATAAAAAATGGCACTCTGTACACCAAACAACACATGTTACTCGCCTACACCCATGACATGGATATAATGGGTTGAACATTGCGAGCGGTAACAGCCACCTTTGAACAAATTGAAAAGGAGTCTGCCAAAGTGGGTCTGGCAGTAAAAGGCGAGAAGACTGATGGTATCAACGCGCAAGACGTCCAGTATACTCGGACCAACTGTGGAACTTGATAACTACAGCTTCGAGGTAGTTAAAGACTTTATATACCTTTGCACCGCTATAAATAAAACGAATGACATCATTTTTGAAATTCGGAGAAGGATTGTGATGGCCAACAAATGCTACTATTGTCTAAGTAAGCAGTTTGGAAACTCCCGCCAGACCAAACTCACACTTTACAAGACGCTGATACTACCCGTGTTGTCGTATGGATCACAAGCATGGGTACTTGCGCAAGCAGATGAGGTAGCTCTTGGGGTGTTTGAAAAAAAATTCTCCGAAAGATCTACGGGCCAATCTGCGTCAACGGTGAATATCGGCGTTGAATGAACCACGAGCTTTTCAATTTATACGCGGACATCGACGTAGTCAGTCGTATTGAGCTGCAGCGACTACGATGGCTAAGCCATGTTGTGCGGATGAATGAAAATGCCCCAGCTCAAAAGGCATATAAAAGCGAGCCAACTGATGGTTCCCTTAGAAGCAGAAGGCCACGAATTAGATGGAAAGACCAAGTAGAAAGCAACATCTTGGAACGTGGTCTTCCATATTGGTGGATTTGCGCACAAGACCGACGCGCTTGGAAATCTTTTTTTTAAGCTCGACTTATGGAACAACCGTTCTGTAACAAGCCAGCTAAGTAAGTTAGTACTTATCATGCGCTTTGGCTACAATTTCTGTTGTTTTAATTCTACTTCATCTCCAATGCTTGTATGTCCTCGTTTAAATTCTGCAACCCAATTTTTTATACCCTTCACCACACTGTGTTACAGGGTATTATGTCTTTGTGCATATGTTTGTAACAGGCAAAAATAATCGAGATAGACCCATTGTTCCTTTTGAGAATATGCATAGAATCACTTTCTGAGTCGATTTATGCATGTCCGTCCGTCTGTCCGTTTGTAGATGTAAATTGTAAACAAAGTACAGGTCGCATTTATGATCCGAATTGGATGAAATTTGGCACAGCTCATTTGTTTGGCCCAAGGACGAACCCTATTGAAATTGGGAAAAATCGGTTCAGATTTAGATATAGCTCCCATATATATTTTCGTCCGATTTAATGTAAACGGTCCCTATATATCTTTCGATTTGCACGAAAATTGGCAAGGCGTAATGAATTAGGTCTACAATGATGTGTGTAAAATTTCATAAAAATCGGTTCAGATTTAGATATAGCTCCCATATATATCTTCGTCCGATTTAAGGTAAATTGTGTACCAAAGCCCCTATATTTCTTTCGATTTGCACGAAATTTGGCACAGCGTAATGAATAAGGTCTAGAATGATGTATGCCAAGTTTCGTGAAAATCGGTTCAGATTTAGATATAGCTCACATATATATCTTCGTCCGATTTAAGGTAAATTGTGTACACAAGTCCCTATATATCTTTCGATTTGCACGAAATTTGGCATAGCGTACTAAATTAAGTTTAGAATGATGTGTGCAAAGTTTGGTGGCAATCGGTACAAATTTAGATTTAGCTCCCATATATAGCTTCGCCCGATTTTAGGTAAATAATCCATTAATGTCCCTGGAAATCTTTTGGTATAGCGTACTGAATTAAGTCTAGAATGATGTGTGCAAAGTTTCGTGACAATCGCTTCAGATTTAGATATAGCTCCCATATATATTTTCATCCGATTTAAGTTAATTGGTGTACCAAAGACCCTATATATCTGGCATTTGGGTCTATAATAATTTGTGCTAAGTTTCATGAAAATCGGTTCAGATTTAGATATAGCTCCCATATATATTTTTGACCGATTGTAGGTAATTGGTGGACCAAAGTCCCTGGGAATCTTTTCATTTGCACGAATTTTGGCATAGCGTACTGAAGTAAGTCTAGAATAATGTGGCAAAGTTTTGTGAAAATCGGTTCAGATTTAGATATAGCTCCCATATATATTTTCGTCCGATTTTATGTAATTGGTGCACCAAAGTCCGTATATATCTTTCGATTGGCACGAATTTTTGTATAGGGTACGTTGGTCAGCTAAGTACTTCGCTTTGTTACAAGAGACATTTGTTTTTGAAAGGTTTTTTGTATAGAAGCAATAGCTTCTGGGGTGAATATCCCAACAAAAAACTAAGAGAACTTATGAGGATCAGTGGCGTGATCCGAAACTATAGTCTTCCCTGCCTTACCCCTCGGCAATCAATGCCATACATTCCCCACTAATATATAGTTGTTTTTTATAAAAACAAAATACAAATGGTATTCCAAATAAACCGCCAACACTACTGAAGTACTGAATTAAGTCTAAAATGACGTTGCTAAGCTGCGTGAAAAGATCCACAGCAAGGCCGAATGACACAACGTACTGAAGTAATATAAATTAGTCTCTGGCAATTTTCCCTGAAATCGGTTCAGATATAGATATATAACAAAAACGCGTCGTCTGTTGGGAGACATATGTAGAATATACCCAAAGTGGTGAAGGGTATCATATAGTCGGCCCAGCCCGACTTTACTACTTTCCTTACTGGTTTTTGCTGACATAATTTTTTTTGTTATATTATTGTTACGAATATAACTTTAGATTTAAGTTAATTTAGATGAATTCCGTTAATTTAAGAATTTGAATTGTAACGTAAATTTCTACTACGCAGTTTATTTGAATAACTTCACAACAACAACCACTGTATAGATTTTTCTACATCCTTCCATTTCCCTCTTTCATTTTCTATTTTGTTATTGTCGTACAATTCTTGTTAAACGTCATTCCTCTTTCTGTGTTATTCCCTCGCCTGTATATGTGTTGTTGTTATTCCTCTTTCTTTGTTATTCCCTCGCCTGTATATGTGTTGTTGTTATTGTAAGTTTGTTTACTCAAGTTTGTTGTTGTTGTTCACTCAGTAAGTTTGTTGTTGTTATTGTTACTCAATGTGTTTGTTGCATTGGTAGATTGTTCGTGATCTAGGTGTTACCAGATCGTCTAGAAACTTCTGTAGCGACAGGCAGGGCTCATATAAATAGAGGGAATGGAAAGGCAGTGAGTCAGTTGTGAATCAGATCGCGAATTGAAACCGTCGAGTAAAGTAAAGTGCAAAGTAAAGTTGTGTGAATAAAATCATTGTAATAATCGTAATCCGAAAGAACCCGCGTTTTATTTGGTACGAATTGTATCGGGAAATAAAACAACGTCTACACGGGATTTAGTAAAATCCAAGAACGTAACAATTGGTGTCGGAAGTGAGATTACGATAATACTACGATGAAGTTTAAGGATCTACGAGTGGAAGACTTAAAGAAGGAGCTCAATAAATTGGAATTGTCCTCTACTGGCAACAAGGCTGAACTACAGAAACGTCTGTTGGATGAGTTCGAGCGCCGTGGTATGAACATCGATACATATGAGTTTGACAGTAAGGATGAAGTGGATTTATCGGAAATGGGCGAATCCAACGGTGGGGAAGTCTCGTCAGTAGCTGCCAGGGGTGACGATTTAAGAGAAATGCTGGCTAAAATGTTCGAAGAGAATTCCCGAATGTTAGCAGAAAACACGAGAAGAATGTTCGAAGAGAATGCCAGAAAGTTTGAGGAAAATTCCAGAAGGAGCGAAGAGAATTCCAGAAAGTTAGAAGAAAACACGAGACGAATGTTCGAAGAAAATTCGAGAATAACGAACGAGAAACTCGAGTACATTACAGAAGTTATTGGAAGGAGAGTGGAAACCGTGGAGGTCCAAATTAAAGATTTGGATAAGAAAGTGCAGTCGGTTGACGAGAAATTTCTGGCCCACGACCACAGGTTTACGAATCTGGAGAAGAAAATTTCGGAACTGGAAATTAAAAGTGGTCCGGTGCGAGCTCCTGATAACACATTAAAAATCAAACCTCCTGTATTCGACGGCTCTACGTCATTCAATGTTTTCAAGTTACAGTTCGAGACAGTGGCTTCTAGAAATTCGTGGAACGACAGCGACAAAGCGGTTGCACTACTTCTGGCATTGAAGGGCAGTGCTGCGGATGTTATACAGAGTATTCCTGTCGCTTCTAGAAGCAACTATGAAGATGTTATTGCTGCACTGGAACGTAAGTACGGTGGCGAACATAAACAAAACATCTACCTTATGGAACTAAGGGGAAAAGTACAGAGGGCAAACGAGACGCTACAAGACTTTGCAGCTGAGGTGGAACGTTTGGTGCTAATGGCGTATCCAGGAGAGAATCACCCATTGCTGGACCGTATGAAAATCGAAACCTTTGTGAATGGCATACGTGACCCTGAGATTAAATGTGCAACATATGCGTCACCAAAAGCGTCGTTTGCCGAAACTGTGTCGTTTGCCCTTGCCCAAGAGACGGCAAGAATAATTGTTAAGCCCCAGACCCACGAGATTCGCCAACTGGAGACCGAATGTTGCGAACACAAATCTCTCGTTAACTTGATCAAGGACGCCATGAGGCGGGTAATAGAAGAAACAAAGTTAGTAGGGATGACTAAGCCCAGGGTTAGATGCTACAACTGCGATAAAGCAGGTCATATTGCGCGCGAATGCAGAGCTAAGCGCAAACGATCCAGGTCATCGTCACCACCTCTAACGAAAAATGGTAGAAGAATGGCTCAAAAGTCCACCAATGAGTCACCGTTAAACGGGATCGAGCACAGAGAAGGCGGAAAACACGATAATGCTGATGCCCTGTCTCGTCGGCCATGCAAGGCAGAATACAGGCACTGCTCAAAGGCTGAGTGCAAAGAGAATATAGTTGATGTCCGACGATTGCAGTTTGAGTCGGGTGAAGATTGGTCGACGGAACAACGAAGAGATCCCATTCTGGGCAAAATAATTTCGGCCATGGAAACGGGCAAGCGACCTGGTCGCAAAGAAATTACCTCCGAAAGCCCTCTTTTAAAATCCTATTGGGCCCAGTGGGACAGTCTACTTATAAAAGATGGCTGCCTATATCGCAAATGGGAAAGTGAGGACGGTAAATCTCACCGGAACTTGATCGTCGTCCCAGACTCCAAAATAAGAGATGTCTTGTCGGAGTTTCACGATGGGCCAAGTGGAGGACATCTTGGCATAGCAAAGACCGCTGAAAAGGTGAAGCAGAGATTCTACTGGGTCGGCTGTCAAAAATCCATTACCGACTGGATCGCCAATTGTGAAAGGTGCATAAGAGCTAAAGGTCCAACACGGAAGAGTCGAGGCTACATGCAGCAGTATAATTCAGGAGCCCCTTTTGAGAGAATCGCAATGGATGTGGCTGGACCGTTCCCAACAAGCGACTCTGGGAACCGGTATGTCTTAGTGGTCATGGATTACTTCAGTAAATGGCCGGAGGTTTATGCTATCCCAAATCAAGAAGCCAGGACAATTGTGGATGTGTTCAGCAAAAATTGGATTTGTCGCTATGGTGTTCCATCTGAGGTTCATTCCGATCAAGGTAGGAATTTTGAATCAGCGATCTTCAAGGAAATGTGTGACTCCTACGGAATTAAGAAAACCAGAACGACGCCCCTACATCCACAATCAGATGGCATGGTGGAAAGATTCAATCGCACCCTTGAAGAACATCTACGGAAAGTGGTGGACAGTGGCCAACGAGACTGGGATGAGCATATTCCAAAGTTTTTATTGGCTTATAGATCGGCCATTCATGATTCCACATCCCGGACCCCAGCCAAAGTTCTGTTCGGAAATGAATTAAAGCTACCTGGCGATTTGATATTCGGCGCTACCCCAAACGACGATGTGAACCAAGATGAAGACAGCCAAAACTCTTTTAGTAAAGTCCACGATGCAGTCCGACATCGAATGAAAATGGTTAGCAACCGCATGAAGGCAAGGTACGATCGAGCGGCAAATACCGATGGGTTTCAAGAAGGGCAACTGGTACTATTGTTCAACCCACAACGAAAGAAAGGACTATGCCCCAAATTGCAAACGCACTGGGAAGGACCCTACAAGATTGTCACGAAAATAAATGACGTCGTTTATCGCATCCAGAGGAGCGACAGTCCCAGGTCGAAGATGAAAGTTGTACATTTGGAGCGGCTGACCCCCTACGGAACGGGAACTGTGCCTATTCGGGACGAACAGGCTTAAGCGGGGGGCAATGTTACGAATATAACTTTAGATTTAAGTTAATTTAGATGAATTCCGTTAATTTAAGAATTTGAATTGTAACGTAAATTTCTACTACGCAGTTTATTTGAATAACTTCACAACAACAACCACTGTATAGATTTTTCTACATCCTTCCATTTCCCTCTTTCATTTTCTATTTTGTTATTGTCGTACAATTCTTGTTAAACGTCATTCCTCTTTCTGTGTTATTCCCTCGCCTGTATATGTGTTGTTGTTATTCCTCTTTCTTTGTTATTCCCTCGCCTGTATATGTGTTGTTTTATTGTAAGTTTGTTTACTCAAGTTTGTTGTTGTTGTTCACTCAGTAAGTTTGTTGTTGTTATTGTTACTCAATGTGTTTGTTGCATTGGTAGATTGTTCGTGATCTAGGTGTTACCAGATCGTCTAGAAACTTCTGTAGCGACAGGCAGGGCTCATATAAATAGAGGGAATGGAAAGGCAGTGAGTCAGTTGTGAATCAGATCGCGAATTGAAACCGTCGAGTAAAGTAAAGTGCAAAGTAAAGTTGTGTGAATAAAATCATTGTAATAATCGTAATCCGAAAGAACCCGCGTTTTATTTGGTACGAATTGTATCGGGAAATAAAACAACGTCTACACGGGATTTAGTAAAATCCAAGAACGTAACATTATATAAGGATAAGCTTGTATTTAGCATAATTATATTCCCCTTATAAAGTGTTAGTGCTTAATTTATTATATCAATTCGTCCACGTAAATTTATAATTGTGGATTACTTCAACGTAATGTTTTTTTTTATGTCCTGTAAAATATTGTTCCTCAACATTCTCAAAGATAAACAGGCTGTTTTTAAAAAGATTATTACCCCTTAATTCGACATCGAAAAAGAGCTCTTTTTGTTTGAAGACGTTAGGGTGGTTAGTGATAAAACGAAAGGTTGGAAAGTCGTACTTTGAGAGCGCTGAAGTCGCAATTGATTGTTTTTTTGAGAAAACAGAGGCGAATAAAGAAAAACGTTAAGTTGACTAGTTTTTTAGTGGTCAAAAGACCGTTCGATGTTTAGATCGACTATCAGTCGTGATTTTTTTTAGTTGTCTAATTTTTTTAAAGTCACTTATAATAATTTTTAAATACATATAAGTTTTGTTTTATCTTAGATTCTTTTTATTATAGAAATTATTGTGACCTTAGAATTTTTTTTAGATTTGATTAGATTATTAAATTCACAAAATAAAAAGAAAGCAAATATAGCTTGTATTAGAATTGGGATAATTTATAATAAACATGACATGAAGTGATATTAAATATGTTGTGTTAGATCATTTGATGGAGGAACATGAGGTGAGGTAAGTTGTGTGATCGGAGCGGTTTTTGGGGTCACTAAATAGGTTGTGGAAGACACGGTGATCATAGGTTGGGTGGGCATCACATCGGCTATCCGGTGGTAGGGTTTTAAAGGATGATGGTGTGTTTAGGAATTATTAGACTTTTGTTGTCCCATGAAACAATTTTGTTGCGTGCCTAAGGGATATGGGTTGAGAACACACCCCTGAAAATACGATTGAGCAGCTGATGTCCAGATAGGACCAGGAACCCTTTATTTTACGAGAGCACGTAACACAGTCTTCTCCGGAATAGTACCCAAGAAGATCCTAAGATCTCTAAAGATTCTGACATGGCAAAAATAACCGACTTTCTCATTAAGCTTCCCGTACTTCTTCCTTTTTTCCATTTTCTTTCTCTCCTATCTTTTCAGGTATCCAGGATGAACACAATTGAGAAATGTCTCTTAGTGAACGGCTATAAATGACAGTTGTATATCCCTTAACCTAATCTAGATGGTGAAAGACATCCACAATAGAGCCGTGTTGGAGGCCCTTGGCCAATTGAAAGCCTTCAGTACCGTCAAGCACTCAAATCTGCTGGAGGATGTAGAGAAGACCAACAACGACATAGTTTCAAACATTAGAAAACATTGTGTGAAAGCCAATCATATGTGGAATTTAGAAACTATAATAAGGAGTTCCCTAAGCAGGGATCATATCTCCGGAATTGTTTAACATCTACCTATCAAAACCTTGCAACCGCCGGACGCCATACAGATCGTGGTGTATGTCAGAGGATAAAATTCTACACTGTTGATCTTGTGAGTTTCTTCCATTTGAGGAATAGGACGGATATTGTTGGTAAGCGATACGCAGGTCTTTCCTGTCCATCATCACAACAGGATCTTTGCCGATTCATCCATGCCATCACCTTATGGATAGGATTCCCCCGCGCATGCACATATGAAGAGACCTTCATGATCAAGAAGAGAAGCCCTAGATCAACAGGCCTATCTAGCATTCACACTGCAGCAGGGATCCAAGCTATCCAACTTGATATCGAGCGGATTTAGAAGATTAAAAGCGCTCTATCGATCAATATCATGTGAATGCATGGAGTCCACAGACCCCATTTCTGTCAGAAAAATCAAAATTAACTGATTTGTTCATTGATGTATATACATCTTCAAACAGCTGGCCAATCAGCTGATGAATTTGCAAAATAACTTCATGCAGAGCCGATTGTTGACGGCGTTACACTTAAATAGTCGACTTCATCTTTTTACCCATAATTGACAGTTTTTGTATTTTTACATTGTGATTGGTGTTGTTTTAATTTGTTGTTTATTCCCCTTCGATACGCAATAGAAAAGAATAAAACGCGTTTATTGTTTGGTAATTCGTAATTAATACCAATAAACATAAATAAATTTACATATTTGACATCACAAAGGTAAACAAACAAATTAAGAGTTTATAAAAGTGATTTGTGAGTGTGTTATTGCAAAGTTTTTTTTACTTGTCGTTTGCGAAACAATTATGGCTTGTTGCAGTACCGCGTGACACCCTCCCTCCCATATCCATTTTTTCTTAACTTGTATTATTGTCATTGTTAGTAATGATGATTTTTCTTTTGGTGATCCCTTACACCTCCCCCCACCACACATGCATTGCATTTGCAATTTTTGTGTGCCCCTGACAACAAACCAAAGAAAATCATATTGTCCAAACATGGGGTGATATGAAGTCCGTAATCATTTCTTAGAAATTTCATATCTAATAGGGATTTTGTAATTTAAAAAAAAAAAATTATTATTGCGCAGAAAGTGGAAAGTGACTTCGATAAATTTATTTGCAAAAAAAAGTGGAACTGACAGCATATATGACTGACTCAAATGTATGCAATTTGAAGTGGATATTTCCTTTAGATGATGAATTTTTTAATAAGGAATAATTGTTGGCAGACAAGTAAATGATTAAGGAGGTGGTGCCTTCAGTAGTAGTGAAAGTTTTTACTGCTAATTTAATATAGTAAATTTCGATATTTTAGGACAATCCTACATATGAAATGTCCAAATACAATTTAACAACAACAATTTTTTTTAAGAATAACTTCTGGAAGATTTAAAAATTAATTGGTTTTTTATCTCTCAGAAATTAAAATTGGTGAGAATCAGATCAGATTTAAATATAGATCCGAGGACTTTGAAAGCAGTAAGGGCACCCATTTCCGATTCCGGTTGCAATAATAATCGATAAAAATGTGGAACATTGCTATACCGGACCTTAACGGGCTTGCCAAAGAAAAAGCATCTCTCAGAAATTGAAGGAGATTATTTTGGATTTAACTGCAACTGTAGATTACGATAGAATGACGTCTGGGATATATTCTAGGTAGCAGCCGAAAGTATGGCTGCGTTCGTTCGGCCATTACTTTGACATGTTTGGCATAAAACGACTGATAGCATATCACATAGAAGTAATCGAATCTTCTAGACTGCATCCCGTTGTAATTCACAATACATTATTATGGGATTTTTGAAAATTTCCTCACTGTTTTTCACTGAGGAAGGAAGTCCAGACTGGAGCTGCACATTTAAGTATGGAACGACTGATGACGTTATATGGTTCCACCCCGAGTTTTTAGAACATTGTTTCCATGTGGTGAATGAACTTTCATATTTATTTTGGTATATTTGGATTTTCGACAACGGAACTTAAAGAAATCCCGTGGTCGATTAGGGTATTTGATATGGTAACGATCATTTGAATAGCGGAATTCGTGCTTTCGAATGTGAGCATATAATAAGCGACCTTTAGAATGACTTGGACAGTCCTAAGGCTGCCACATTGCCTTCTCAAGGCGTCGTTTTGTAAAGGACCATGAACCAAATTCTGCTTCAGGAACGAAAAAACAGGTATTCTGACCACTAACTAGCCCAAGATACTGGGAGTAATGTTCGATAGCCTTTTCAAGTCATCTGCGCAAGTTACTGCTTTGCGTAATAAGCTGAGAAGTAGGAACAAGGTCCTCAAGTCGCTAACCGGCAGCATTTTGGGCGCTTAAAAAGAAACCGTGTTGACCTGGGAACTGCTGACCATCTTCATGAGGAGACGAAGATCTTACCCGTCCATCGATACAATTATATGTTGTGGATGCAGTACTTGCAGTACTCCCCCGCCCACTCACGTCAGGAGAGATCTTCATGATCTGGAGAGAGAGGTTCAAAGATATAAACGTGAACCACTAGATCAAGAAGCCTATCAAACAGGTCTGATTGGTATTCACACAAACGCAGTCCCTCAGTAGAGCAATATCGAGTGAATACCATAATCGGAGACCACCCCCATCCATCGCAGCAGAGGAGAAACAGCTGCCCCGACAAACACGAGTGGTGAGGATGGTGCAACCGCCTCAATTCATATTTGACAACAATTGATGGCTCGATACCTAACACATGTCCTACATGTGCACTAGGACCACACGACATGTTGCACCTCTTCAACTACCCAGCTAAACCGACTCACCGAATTGACTATGGGCACAACCAATTCAAGTTGCAACATTTTTGAATTTGGAGGTAGAGGAATTCTAGAAACTCGGTGGTAGGGAATTAACTAATAGGATTCCTATTAATATCACGATTTATTATGTAGTAGTCGCCATGACAGGTGAAATTGCCTAAACCATCCACATTTTAAATTTAAGAATTTATTGTGGTGAATCCTAAGATTATACGCCCACTTCACAGTAGTCTTTACTGGGCATGCACTCATGACTCTAATTACATATATAAGAGTGTTGGAAACATAAACGGCGAACTGCGAAAGAAAGAATTACCTCCATATGATGGAATTTTCCTATGAATTTTTTTCCAATCAAAAAACCTAAATAAATAATACATCGGAAATTTCTATGAATTATACGATCCAGTTCTGACAGACATAGTCGATCTTTGTCAAACCATTCCTGCGTGTATTTCTTTATGGATGGATGAAGAAATACTTCTTCTATGAATTCCTTACTTCTGTCAAAAAACCTAAATAAATAAAACATCGGAAATTTTTCTGAATAGTCGATCCTTTGCAAGCCTTTGCTATGTGTATTTCATTACAACAAATCACAGACAGTCAATAAACTTTTTTGTTTTATGTAAATGTAATGTAATTCATTCAAATAAACGTGTATTTTTTCTTAACAAATTGATGCACAATGAATTATGTATGTCGTTTTTTTGTTTTTGTTTTTTTTTTTCCTTTCCAATATTTAATTTTTTTTTAAATGCTACAGAAATTAAATTTCATGGAAAACTTTGTCATGCGGTTTTTACGTCCATGTGCTCCATATTCTTATCTTAACATGTTAACACTTCGTCTGTAGCTTTTTTTTTTTTTTTTTTTTGAGAAAAAATTTCCTGCAAAAGAAACCTTATAAAAATGACATACTGTATGTTTGTTATACTTCTTGTGTGGGGGATCATCAGGTTTTTGCTCTCTGTTGACACTGAATTCAAACAGGAACACACACCGAAGATAGATAATACAAATGATATGTGTAAAATAACAGAATTTTGTTGTTAATTGATATGAATGTGGGTATTTTTTTGTACATTAGGGTACAACGGATTAAAATAAAATATATATCATTATTTAATTTGATTTCAAATTAGGGAACAGTTTTAATATTTTGCATCCGAATTTTGAATATGAGAATCAGATTTTATATGCTTCAATATTGTCAATTGATTTTATATATTCTATTCAATTTTATTTAACTTGTAATTCAAAGCCTCCAGGCCCATTAAAGATAAATTACAAAATGCATATGATGTGCTTAACCTAATAAAGGATAAACTACCCCAAAAAAATAACAATAAAAATTAAAAAAATTAAAACATAAATTCATTCAATCATAAAAACCATAATAAAAACTACTCCTACACAATCTAACCTAATTAAATTAAGTTAACATAATTAAATTAACATTAAAACTAACAAGTTTTTGATCTAATGGTAATATATTTTTGTCGATCCCACCCAATATCTCAACATCATATCTTCTCTAATAAGAAATCATAGAAACGTATTTGTAGAATTTATATATTTTTTTCTAGCCATTAATATCGTATTACATTCTATACAACGGGAAATAGAGCTTTAGTTTCATTTCTAATTTTGTAATAGTCGGTTTATCAACTGTTGTAATAAGCATTTCATTTATTCTTGTGGTATTTAGAGTAAGTCATGAGTTATTGTTGTTATTTAATCATTGTGGCGGGACAAACAAAAAGTCACTGCTCTCTATTTTCATATTGAAAAACAAAGATTTGTTTTTTCCTTCAAATTTAATTTGTTTTTATGAACTTTGTTGCATTCATCATTTTATGATTCATTGACGTTTGTTTGTTTATGAGTGGCCCTGCAGCAGCAGTGTGCAATTACAAAACTCAATAGAAATTCTTTGTTGTGACTGCATTTGTGCACAAAAATCAGTTACGCTACGGCATAAAGGCAGTAGCGTCGAGGGGTGAGTTAAAACCATTTCATTTATGACTAATTCTTAACGTCACGGGCAAAACACAACGTAATATAATAAGAATGTTTTATGCGCTATATGTTATCTAAAATACGTGCAGTTTGAAATGGCCAAACAAAACATAGAGTTGTTAAGAGTTGCTGATTAGATTTTAATCCAAAAGCCGCAGACTGAAATGAAAAATTGAAACAAATGATATATAATAAAAAAAGTTGTTTTACGTGTTCAATTAGCATGCTAGTTGCCGTTTTGAAACCCCCCAACACATTTTAGTTGTTATCATCGTACAATAATACAGGGTAGGATAAGTTCCAG
Organism: Musca vetustissima; assembly: GCF_032173495.1. NCBI lineage: Eukaryota > Metazoa > Arthropoda > Insecta > Diptera > Muscidae > Musca > Musca vetustissima. The sequence goes on along the minus strand of NW_026882180.1, from coordinate 12,518 downwards.
CAACGAAAGTGAAATGTCGTTGTAACAAGATTTCCTATTTATTTAAACAATTTTGAAAATGTAACTAGAAATAAATTAATTTACAGATTCCCAAAATCAAGTTGGGAGTATAATTTCAATACTGTTTCATTCCACTACTCACAAATCTCTTCCCTATCGAACAAACTTGGAAAATATTTCCCATATTAAAAAAAATAAAAAAATCAACATGTTTTTAAATCGAAATCGAATATAAAATCAGCGATTGAACCCCAATTTCAAATGCAAAATCTTCCCCCAAAAGGTACTTTCTTTAGTTTTTTTTTTTTACTTTTTCTGTCCGTCTTCAAAAAACATAATGTTTTTTCTGTTTAAATACATTGGATACAAGTTAGTGAGGAACAATTGTTTATGGATAAGGGAATTGTCTCAAATTTTGTTTGGACGTTATAATTACTATGTTTTGGTTTTTACAACTATTTCAGTTCTTATATATACTTTTTAAATGGATTATAGCGCTTGTTTGGATGTTTCAGCTTGATAATGGCTGCGGGAGTCAAAAAATTAGGGCTTTATAATGGTCAACATAATCATCAGATCTTTACCCTATAGAAAAATCTTTGGAGTATCATAGATAGCAGAAGCGAAGTCATCGTCTTTTTGGGTGAAGCTTGCGGACCTTCTGATGAGCGAATGCGCTTTACATATTTATTCTGCGGGACAGTATTTACTCTTCCAGAAGACGATGGTTCCTTGCCGGACTTTTGACCTTCCTATTTCGACCAACGGTGGGGCTACTCAAAGCCTTAGTACCAACCTCTTCACCTTTGTCAGTTGGCGTAGAATCGGACTTCGAGGCAGAGCCCTTCACACCCTTAAGGATGACAGTTGTGTCGGAGTGTGCTCAACAGCATATTCCATTGCGTTTTGACTAGGACTAGGCTTCGGATCCGAAGTCAGCTCCACACCTTTTTCAGAGATATTGGGGTTCGCCAACTCTACTTCTTTTCTCGAATTAGAAAAGAGACTTTTGATCGAGCTGTTTGTTTCGGGAGGGAGATCTTGAGCTCACAATGAAGAGCTTGCGGGTATGTTCTTTCGAACTTCCTTACGAATCTCATTTTGCCCTTGATGAGATGAATCTCCCTCTCCGAAAGCAAATTTTCATCTCGTCCTACGCACATGCGAAGATGCGATACGGCACGTTTGTAGTGCTTGACATCGGATGCTTCTCGGGCAGTTCCTACCTTTGAATCGTTGTCCGTTGCTGGTGTCTCGATAGATTTCCCATCGTCGGATATCGCTTCAGTCGCGGTCTGTCTTTGAAGCTTATTTTCGGCATTTGCCGACATAGGTCCTGTTGGAGTCAGACTTGAGTTCGGTCGTTGATGCTACAGCAATCCTCCTGTGTAGACGTGGCTGGAATCACCGTAGTGTCCAGCTCATCATCAGTCAGCGTAAGATTTAGTAGCAGTTCCTCTGGAAGTGTAACCACACTTTGCTTTTCCGGTACAATCCTGTCCAGTTAGTTGGTCGAAGAGTTCCCTACTCTGTTCCTCCCATGTATGTCGTCCCCTCCCAGAATTACAGTCCTGTCAGTCGTAGACTGATTTGCATCAGTCAATTTGAATTTCCGGTCGTCATTTTTTTTGGGTAAAAAAGATGCAGGTGCCAAGGCATCCACACCTAGAACAGACGGATCACCATCGCATGATCTCGACGACACGTAGCTTGTGGTCTCACCAACGATTGCCGCCGGTATTGGGTGTTTAACTCCCTGCGCCGTAATTTTTTTCCATTATTTTTTTCCCATCTTAGTTGACTATTTTGACTATTTTAAGGGCAATACCCCGATCCATTTTATCTAGGCCAGCTCCACTCTGCACATCGTACAAACCCCCTTCCCATCTGCCAACCAGGAAACGCACATAGTAGGAGATTGGCAACTTCCTATATGTTTCTGAAAAAACGTTCACTTTGTTCGTGGTTTAATGGTTTCAACTTGTCAAATGCCAACGAATATCATTCTTCAAAAGTGAGATCTACCGGAATTCGAGGTATTTCAATATAACATCACTTGTTGGACATCCTTTATATATACTTTTATGAAGTCGTTCAACTTTCAAGTGTCCCGACATTTGTGGTTTAATGGTTTTAACTTGTCAAATGTCAACGAATATCATTCTTCAAAAGTGAGATCTACCGGAATTCGAGGTATTTCCATATAACATCACTTGTTGGGCACCCTTTTTATATCCTTGGATGAAGTCGTCCAACTTTCAAGTCAGTGTCCCGACATTTAAAATCACAGGCTATGACTAATGTATTGGGCACTGTTTAATTATCCCGTAGAGAGCGAAAATACTACATTTGTTAGACTTCATATAGATAGATATATACAGTTAATCAAAAAAGTTAATCTATACTAACCCCTTTTAGAAGCAATTTCCATTCAACAAATTACAAAATTATCCAAATAAATAAAATCAGAATAAGTTCTAAATAAAAAGGGATACTTATCGTTAATCTGTCTCATGATGATGATTGGAATACCAAAAAAAAATGCGACAGCAAATTCTTTTCATTTGAAACCAGATGTATTATCTTTAAACAGCTTCTGAGCGATTAGAATTTCAGTTCATTATTCTGCTACGCAATATACGATATTATGCCATCGTTATACTGTCTGTTAACATCAATTAGTTAGGGGGTGGGTCTATACAAAAAAGGGAAACCTATTCTAATAATTGTTTGAAAGGACAATTTTTACATATTCTTTGCTTTATTCAGAATTAAAAAAATATTTATCCCAACACATTATTTTCAACCGAAACCTGATTTATTTCTTCAAACAACTTCTTAGGCCTTTGAATTTCATCTATAAATTTGTCACACTAAAAATTCTATTAACTCCTCATACAAATTTGTTTACTTAACTTTTTTCCGCAGTTATAAACAAACACGCTCACTAAATATACAAGAATACAAACATACATATATACATATGAGTACTTATCGAGAAACCGAAATTTTGTAATTAAAAACCAATTTGTAATTACAAACCAAACTCAAACTCGCATTGTCTGAGGTTTTGTATACGGCTGGAGAAAGAGCGAGAGAGTGATACCACGCCTCACCACGCTCAAACAGAGCACCACCATATCTCCATTGTATAGCATTGCAGATGTCGAAAAATCTCAATACCATGTCATCAGCACATCGTGATTACGGTGCCACTTCCAGTACATCGGCAAATATAATGGCTGGTGGTGGTGGCGCGGCAGCAGCATCAATTCCCGATGTTAATTTTTCGGGATTCAGTCCCACGGAATTTATGTCACTCAGCGAAGATATTGCTCACAATATACAGGCCATTAATTCATCATACAAGCAATTGGATAAGATATTACAAATCATTGGTACACCGCGAGATCAACAGTCTACACGGGATAAGGCCCATGACATACACACCAAAGTAAATCCTCGCATTGAGGCCACCAGTGTTGATTTGCAGCGACTAACCTCCATTGTGCGTCGCGGTGACAAACAACAAAAATTACAGCTGGAAAAATTGACCAATGATTTCTGTACAGTGGTTGAGAAATATTCTGCCGTGCAGAAACGCATTGCCACGGCCATGCGTCAAACCTATACACAGACCCAGTTGGCCCATATGCACGATCAAATGCAATCCGAACAACAGCAGCATGATTCCGACAGGCAGGTATTGTTGCAGCGACAAATGCAAATGGAACAGCAGCAAATGCAATTCGAACACGACATGATGGTCGATCGTGAAAGACAAATTAAACAAATAGAGGCTGATATTTTAGATGTTAATTCGATAATGCGTACCATAAATACTTTGGTGCAGGCACAGGGTGAAGATGTGGGTAAGTGTACAAAAACAAATTTAATTTGATTCCTATTTTCTATTTTGTTAACACAATGTTGTTTTTTCTTTCTTTCAGAACGTATTGAGACTTCCGTTGAATATACCGCCAATGAAGTTGAACTCGGTCGTGAGGAATTGGCCAAAGCTGCTAGCCACCGTCAAAGTTACAGACGTAAAATTTTAATACTTTTAGCAATTGCTGTGATAATAGGCTTAATAGTGACTGGTATTATTGTCAGCAAACTAACAAGTTAAATTTTGTTTATCGATATATCTTTTATCTTCAGTTATTTGTATACGGATTAGTATTTATTCAAAACTACAAAATTTAGAATTGGACCACGCAACGCAAGAACAAATAGCATATTATACATAAATTTTTTGTTTGCCAAAAAATTTGGTCCTCTTCGTATGTTATTTTCTTTTATTAAATTGTATACTGCAAGCATTACAATACAAACACAAGCATCTACAAAAACAAATCGAAACACTGCATTCAAAATGCTCTATTAAATACAAAACAAAAACGAAAAACAATAAATTAAATTATTTATTTAATTTCTTTTTAAGTATTTTCATAGAAGACTTTGATTTGTGATAACTACACTTGTTGTGTAGTTATTTTGAAATAATATTCACTTCACATTTACATCTATTAACATTATTAATTATATTTAGTATATAATTCACTGAAATGTATAAGTTATTAATATACAAACAATCATTATTAAATGAATTTTAATTTATAGAATAATTTAAATGGTGTCATTTATTTTTGCTAAGCATATTGAATTATGTTGCCCATTTAGCATTAATGCTAACAAATGTATTAATTTATTTAACAACATTTATTCCACAAGTTTTGAAAATAAAATATTCATGCATATGGTGGACATGAGTTTTTATAAACAAAAACAATAAATAGATCACATTTACTCGAATCATAAAGTGAAAATGTTCACTAGGAAACGTAAGCTAGTCGTCTTTGCTCCACCAACACTGGATGGAGTGCAAAATACCTTGTCACAATCCTGGACTGTCAATTAGGATGGAATAGGAACGCCGAGGAACGGGCGATGAGACGGCAGATTTCACACTATGAGCTGAGCGTTAAAACCATCCATTATACACTGGTTGTATAACACGGTGCATGAACAAAATCTATGGCGAAATTGTACCTACGGGCACGGATGTATCCCGAACGAAATAGATATGACATAGGACCAACGCGTAAAACTAAGCGACTATATACCACCAGTCCTAGGATTTGACGATATAGATGTCATTATCCCCAGTAGAGACGACTGGAACCGTAGAAACCCTCCTCTGGACGGTCTGGCTTTTTATACAGACGGATCCAAGATGGAAGAAATTGTACCTACGGGCACGGATGTATCCCGAACGAAATAGATATGACATAGGACCAACGCGTAAAACTAAGCGACTATATATCACCAGTCCTAGGATTTGACGATATAGATGTCATTATCCCCAGTAGAGACGACTGGAACCGTAGAAAGCCTCCTCTGGACGGTCTGGCTTTTTATACAGACGGATCCAAAATGGAAGAAGGCACAGGGGCTGGCGTCTACTGTGAAAGGCTAGGTCTTGAACTTACCTACATGCTGGATAGCAACTGTAGTGTTTTCTAAGCTATTTGGAAGAAAGTGGAATTGATAAAAAGTCTGGATGCAGAGATCTTTGTGGATAGTCAGGCGGCTTTTAAAGCCATCAAATCCTGCAATATCAACTCTAAAATCCGAGTCGTATGCTGCCTAAGGACTATATACCGATTAGCCTCTTTTCCTTTCTACTCAAGACACTCGAAAAGTTACTAGACTTCATAATTAGGAATACGCTAAATTCGAACGAGCCTTCAACAATGTGAAGCTGGAAGATATCAATTCTGCTCTCGAATGTTCAGGTGTATCTTCTTCAATAATGGAATGCATTGATAGAATGCTAGAAAGCGCAATTATCAATTCATCTATTGAACAGAGTAACGTGGCTGTACGCAACGGTTGTACTCCCCATGCTTGCATATGGTTGCCTTGTATTGTGACAGGAGGTCAAAAAGCGTACACTGCTGGCCAAAATAAGTAGCGTACAGCGATTAGAGTCGATCCTAATTACCGGAGCACTGAGAAGTACATCAATATGGCCTTGAATGAATACAAAATCCCCATTTTAGCCGGCTACAGAAAGAAATCAAAAATTCCAGAAGAACTCATCTTTGACATAGGTTGCATTCTATGTACTTCCAATACGAATTAAGATAATTACTACAATGGTTATGTTCTTCAGTTGTGATGGTTGAAGGGTAGACTTCGGGGAGTATATTCACATTGTATATTTATAATACGTGGGTAATAAATATTTAACGTTTATATGCAATCGAATTTTAACAGTTTTTTTTTTTGGTCGTTCCAAGGCCCATTTTTAAAAATTCTAAGCAAAAATCGATAAACTAACATCTCAAATTCGAAAGTCGATTTACTTATCCCTAATCATAATTTGCCTTAAACTCCTTGTACATTAGAACTTTTTACCGGGTTAACCTACTTTATGAGGATTTATTTGACATATATGCAAAGGAAATGACAATTGAAACCCACTGGGTTAACGAAATCCGGTTAAATGTAAACGTACTATCAACCTCATTCGTAAACTTTCGGTTATACCATTTTGAGTTCATCTTTATCGGCCATTTTGTCTTCTCCTCCCATTCGTTAGCAGGTGGAACGTTTTTCAATTTTTTCAGTCGTCGTTTTTATTTTAGCTCCGTTCCAAAACCTAAAAGAATCTACTAATTTTACAAGTTTTGCAACTTTTTACTCGAAAACCGTTCCTGAACCCATAAAACTGGTAAAGCATTGAATCAAATTTAAGAGAGCACAAAACAAAATGGCTTTCTCTTTGTAAACTTTTTGTTATGTTGATTTTGAAGTATTGCCATCTAATTTTGGCATATTTACTAGATTTGCGTTCCCGAACTTTTCAAATTATTTTGTACTCTGAGACTTGAAATGTTTCCCTTTTGCTAGCTTTACTATTAAACAAGTGAAAAAGCGTTAAGTTCGGCCGGGCCGAACTTTGGATACCCTCCACCACAGGTATACTGACAGGTATTTGAAATGAAAAAGTGGACCGATATTTATAATTTTAAATAGAGATATTTGGTACCCAATATGAACCCACTGTACCAAATTTCAGCGAATTCGGTTGAAAATCGCGCTTAAGAACCTCAAAATACCGAAAATTTGGGGTGCCCTTATATGGGGGCTACCAGAAAAAGTGGGCCGATATTTATAATTTTTAGTAGAGATATTTGGTACGCAATATGAACCCAATGTACAAAATTGCAGCGAATTCGGTTGAAAAGCGCGCTCACGAACCCCAAAATACCGAAATTGGGGGGTACCCTTATATGGGGGATATCCGAAAAAATTGACCTATATTTAAATTTTTTTGTGGAGAGATTTGGTACCTGCTAAGAACTCAAAATACTAAATTACAGCCAATTCGGTGAAAAATACGATAAAAACCCAAAAAATAATGAAAATTAGGAGGTACCGTTATATGGGGGCTACAAGAAAAAGTGGACCTATATTTATAATTTTTTGTGGATACATTTACTACAAATTCGTGAAAAACGCGCTCAAGAACCCCAAAATACCGAAAATTGGGGGGTACCCTTATATGGGGGCTATGCATAAACGTGTACCGTTTTCCCATCTTCGAACTTGACTTGCCTGCAGACAAAAGACAACCCTATGCAAAATTTCAGCACCCTATCTCAATTCCTTCAGAAGATTACAACAGACGGACATGGCTAGATCGTCTTAGAATTTTACCCTGATCAAGAATATATATACTTTATAGGGTCGGAAATGAATATTTCGATGAGTTACAACGGAATGACAAAATTAATATACCCTCCATACTATGGTGGAGGGTATAAAAAGTACTGGAACAGACCATTTGTTGGCGAAGGTTTGCGTACGACGTCGCTTGAGTCTTGGCAGAACGACGATTAACAAGCGAATTTTATGAAGGCTGGAGTCTTGTTCTTTTGAATCTCTCTCTCTCTCTCTCTTTTATTATTTTTTTTCGTTTTTCCACATATAGTTCCTTTGCTCCATACAGTTCCTTTGCTTCAAATAGTTCAAAAAAGGAACTGGATCAGAGAAAGGAATTATATTAATTAAAGAACTGGAACTAGTTCCGTTCGTTCCTTTCTCGGAATAGTTCCAATGAACTAGTTCGTTCCGGAACTACCCAACTCTACTATTTATTTCTCTTATTTCTCTTGCATTTCAAAACAAAACAATAACACTACACGTTTTTTATTTTTCTAACAAAAATTAAAATTTATTTTCAACAAAATGGTCCAAGGCAAATTCAAAAAGGCTAAGCTTCCAGCCAGTATCCAGAAGAAACAGAAACAAAAGAACAGTGCCGCTTTTACAAGGAGATCAAGTAATTCTTTTTTTTGTAAACATAAAGAACTGAATTGATTTCATATTTTTTGCTTACAGATGCCCCTATTCAGGCCAAGAAATCCAAATTCAATGAACATCAAAAAATTAAGCAGGCTATTTCGAAAACCCTTAACAAATCCGTAGAAGAGGAGATGCGTTCACGTGCCGCCGAGGGACAACTAAAATTGAGTAAAGCCCAGGAAGCTGTTGCCAAACACAATAAAACCGTAGAGCCATCAACATAAAAGGGATGTGTATGTTGATTGTATATTATTGCGTCTTATGGATCTTTGTAGTTAATTTGTTATTGTAAAATAAATATACATTTACTATCGAAAGATTTCGATAGTAATGCAAAATAAAATTAAGCTAATAGTTTTCTCACCATACTATGGCAAAGTATATAATAATGAATCTGTACATTTGGAGGAATTGCTGGAATCACTGAAGATTAATAATTTTGTAAGGAATTAAACAAACCACCAAAGTGCTGTAGGTTCAAGTTTTTTTTCCTATCTTAAATTTATAAGATCATACGAAAGAGTATTCGAAGTGTTGTTATTGTTTAATCAGCCCCGCCATCGTAACTTAGAAGTTTTAAACCTCATTTTCAACAGATGAGATAATTTGGCATACAGAGTTTTTGAACACAGAAAAACAATTTATAGACATATCAACATAGACCAATGTTTTGCCATAGTCCCATATAAAGATCTCACACAATCATTGTATTTTAAAGCTTTTAACCACATTTTCGCACATAAGTAGAGGGTAAAATTGCTCCACGTTATGGTATAGTCTCCATATAAAAATAACGCCCCATTTGCGATAAGTGCTGTTGGAGGGCGGAAAACGTATTCGCAGAAAATGTTCAATATACGCCCATGTTATGATTTCATATAAAGAACCCGGCCCATTTTCATGGTCCAAAAGAACATTTTCCAACAGAATTGTATGTAACATAACATAATCCTCTGGATATATGGATACAATTTACTTGATATGTACGCTATGGAACTGACAATTAGAAGCTCACCAATAGTCTACTCCAATGCCATTCAAATAAGATGTGACAGACCTGATCCTGCAGAACAATGAGGTAGATCTACATCGTAAACCTTGCGGTCAGATGGATTTTGAAGTTCGTCACACCGGATACTTAAGCCATCGCAGTACACCTTATTGCCTTCCCTTGGGATTCCCTGTTCGGAATAATTATATTGATATGCTAAAAGTCGAAGATAGGAGATATGTAGTCACTTTGCATCAATTATTCATTCATTCACGTTTTCCAATCGTGTTAAATATACGACCATGCCAAGAGTGTTATGTTTACTAAGATCCCGTTACTTTAAACCTCGCAGCACATTCAGTTGTTTAGATGTGAAACAATTCATCCTGTGGCTGGCGATTAAGAATTACTTCCAAAGCAGCTTTCTGTGTATTTCTGAAGGCCTCAACTATAAGGAGCTTTGTCCATCGCTGCACATTATTTAGTTTGGACTAGAGAGTTCATTTGAACTTGCAAATAATACGGTTAGTATAGAGAGAACAACCGTAACGTTCATCCAAGGTGCGATCTCCAGTTTTAATCTACAGCTCTTACCTATGAAGTTCTTGCATGTGTAAATTGGCACTAGAACTCTCGTAGTACTTTCCTCTATATTCATTTTCCATGTTTATTTGTGGTCAAAGACTGTTCCTAGGTATTTAGCTTCCAATTAGAGCTGCATACAAGAAGAGCAGAGGGAATGTTTGGGATCTTACGTTTCCTAGTTAAGAGCGCCTATTTGGTTTTCGTAGCGTTAACCACAAGACCATTGACTTCGGCGCAGTTTGATAAAATAATAAAGCAACCTGCATGTTAAGGTTGGCAGAAATTGGTCACTTATTATAACAAACAACAGATGATCAATCTTCACAAGGACTTCATATATTCCGAGGACCCAGAGCAAGGAAGAGAGAGAGATTGATCACCAAAGACCGTTGCAGAATCAGGTCTCTTTTTTATACCTTTCACTACAGGGTATTAAGCCCTTGTGAATATATTTGTAACAGGCAAAAGGAAACGAAAGAGACCCATGTTTTCTTTTTAAAATATCCATAGAATCACTTTCTGAGTCTATTAATGATTGTCCGTTTGACAGATTAAGATTTTGGGTTCAGATTTAGCTCCGATATATTTGTTCATCCGATTTTATATAAATTGTGCACTAAACTTCCTATATATACTTTCGACCGATTTTATTTTTATGGACCAAAGTCTCCATATTTCTTTCAATTTACACGAAATTGTGCATAGAGTATTTAATTGAGCCATGAATAATGTGTGATAAGATTCGTTGAAACCGGTTCAGATTTAGATATAGGCTCCCATATATGATCTTCCGATTTTATGTAAATAGTGCACTAAACTCCCAATGTTTGTCCTATTAAAACGAAATTTGGAATACCATACTATAATATAATATAGTAAATGGTGTACTAAACACCAATATTTTGTCCGATCAGACGAAATTTGGATTATCGAACTGAATTGAGTCGAAATTTATTTTCAGGTTCAGATTTAGAATTGGCTCCTATATACTCGTTCGTCCGATTTTCTGTAAAATGGTGCACATGTCAATACGTTTGTTCGATTTCATATAACGACTCTATTCAACCGAATTGACATGAAATCTTGCATATATCAGAATAGCATGTATTTAGATAAATTAAAGTAGGTGAATATATCTATATAGATCACTAATTTAATTTTGTCCGATTTCAAATCAGTGCTGCGTTTATTCTATCGACAGTTTATTGTACATATACGACAGAAATTATTAGATAAGGATGTTTATCGTCATATATCTTACTGCCACTAAGAATTCAGCAGTCTATGCGGCGATAAAAAAGAGACGAAAACGATCGAACATCAAATGTTTGCTAGATATGAGATAAACACTCTAACTTTTTCAACCACAAATGATTAAGAGGTCTATCTCGGGGGACCAATATTGGTCATAAACTCTCCGCCATAAGATGGAGTGAATATTAAATTGCTTGAGACCCCGTGAATTATATATATTCTTGATCCGAATAAACCTCAATGTGGATTAAACAACGTCCGTCTGTTGAAATCACTATATATCTCGAAATTGGATGTATCACTTTTTCGTATAGCGCCATATAACGCTACCATCTAATATTCGGTACCTTGAGGATTTTGTGCACATTTTATTCCAATTTTAAAACCTAAATTTGAATATTTCATTTCCTGTGGACATAACAAAACCAATTTATAAAAGTCCCGTTGGATTTTAAGTATATTCAATGTCCACCTCATGGAGGACGGTATAAAAAGTTCGGCCGGACAAAACTTAAATACTTTTTCACTTATATTTGAAATTATCAATGACTGTTGTTATAATTCAGAATATACGTTTTATCGTCATACGTTATACGCTATCAGCTATATTTAAGCCAAACCTTTGATATTACTTTTCCTGCTATTTTGTTAAAAAGAGATAGCAAAGAACAAAGCAATTACCAACTACAAAAGGTATGTATTGACAACAGTTAGAGGAAAAGAGACAACAATAGTGCGGTTTCAATTCATCGATTAGTAATAATAAGAAAATCAAATTGCTAAATACCAAATACTCAGTGCGGCTAAGTTACATGCAACGCTTTTCAGGCGTCACAGCTGATAAACCATTTATTAAATAAATGAATAAAAAATCACTATCTAATAAAAATAACTGTGTAATTGTAATTAATTAATACTACTCGAACACTATATACTATATTGTTAGTATGCAATTTTGTTTTCTTACCATTTTATCTCAATTCTAATCCACATCAACGTTCCCACGCTCCAAACGCTTGCCGTGTACCCATTCGCCAGTTTCTCTACCGAATACTTTATAATCAATTTGTTAGTTTCCCCAAAATATTAGCACTGCTGATGGAAATAAAAAAAGTTACTGAAGGTTAACGTGTAGAATTATTTATTTATATGAATTGCCGTATATACATATATAGAAGAATACCAGGAGCCCCTGATTATTGACATTTTTTGCATAAACTCAACGGATTTTTATAGGTTTGTTGAATGAGATATTGATACTCCCCCTCATTAGCCTACCAATCAATGATATTGACAACACTTTTCTTAACTG
>NW_026882179.1:0-37581 GCF_032173495.1 Musca vetustissima | reverse complement strand
AAAACGTGTGTGGGAGACGTTTAACTGTCAATCATTAAAAGACTATATGGAGTTATATTTGAAGAAGGATGTGCTCCTATTAACAGATGTATCCGAGAATTTTAGAAATTCCTTTAAAAGAGTTCATAAACTTGATCCCTGTCAGTACTATACTGCACCAGGCTTGTCTTTTGATACAATGTTACGTTTTACGAAAATAACACTTGATCTTCTAAGAGATTTGAACATGTTCAATGTTATTAAAAAAGGTATCAGGGGTGGTCTAGTTCAATGTACCAAATGATTTGCAAAAGCAAATAACAAGTACATGAAATTTGGATGCCAATAATTTGTATGGTTGGGGAATGAAGCAGTATCTTCCAGAAGGAGATTTTAAATGGTTGCAACCTGAGGAGGCGATAACAGATGTTGAGGAAATTCTTAATTCATTCATAATTCTACCATTGGATACATATATGTAGTAGACCTTGAGTATCCGGAAGAATTGCATGATCTACACAATGATTTAAATAAATGATACAAATAAAATGCTTAAGATAGTTTTAAATTGTGAAGATACAAAAAGGAAAATCAAAGACGATAAAGTAAATACGTATGCATGAGGGCATAGAAATATTGAAAATGAATATGTAAATAACATTAACCTTGACTTTTCAAGACCATTGGATATAGATTTAGATTTATCTAGTAGTGATATTAATGATGATGAGCTAGATAGGTATTATATCGATGAAGATTATTTAAATAGTTTAAACTTTAATTTTTCCATTCCAATGGAAACAGATTTAGATATTCCATGTAATATTGACAGTGATGAATTGAATGTATATTTATAAGTTCCCATTGTAAATAACAATATATAAAAATATATGTATCTATATATATATATATATAATAATAATACAAAGTTTAAATTATTTCATTGTAAAGAAATGTGTTTTATTTCATTTAAATAAATTTAATGTTTAATATAATATGTAAGTATAAATATCTTATACTACTTTTCGAACAATTCCAGTCAAAGGTATGTATTCCACCAGTCGATCATGGATAATCATACTTCGTTTTGATTACTTATATCAATGACAGCAATTGGTTTGTCTTTAAAGCCTTTCTTGAAAACTTGGTATACATATCGTAAAGTACTGCATAGCGATTTTCTCCATACTTTAGATTTAAATCATCATAGGGATAAATTTCTGAATTCAAATGTACTTTGATGTTTTGAAGATCACAATGCATCTAATTTTTCTATAGTCAGACAAATTTATGTGTTGCACTTTCCACACAATGTTTGTAATAGTAAGACGAATATCTTCTTTTGAGTCTGTAGAATAGCATACATTTGTATCATTGGAACTCCGCTAAAGAATCAAATCATGTTTGCTATTACAAATTACTTTTTTGAAGTCTTCAGCAAATCCAAGCAAACGGTTCAGTGGGATGCAAAAGTTGAAGGAATTGGTTGACACATCATTAACACCGCATCCAGCATTACTCATAACTTTACTTTCAGATTCACTTAGAGAAATCCAATTTTTAACTTTCGTAGTTACACCTAGATAACGTGTACGATCGATTTAAATTCCATTCAAGTCATATCGAATTTCATCAAACATATATCCCACACAATTATTCCTTAGTCTAGCATTTGAAGAATTTTCACCATTTGCTTTTCTTATATAGCCTTCAATATATAAATAGCTTTCGGATGGCAAAACGTATAGGTCTTGATTTTGTATACTTATACGAATTTCATCATTATTTTTAAACGATTGGATATAGGGAACATAGCTATGATAATCTCTCTTTACAATATTCTCATCTGAGAATGGACGCTCATTAATATTGAGAATTTCAGACATTTGGCTTAACTTTTAATTTAAGTAGTTGTTGACACCGAAATTGCGTGCAAAAAAGAAGAAATAAAAACACGAACGTTTTTAGATTTAAAATAAAATAAAAGTAGTTGCTTTATTGATAAAAATAGAAGAGTGGAAAAGATGGAGATTTGACAGATTACGAAAAGAGAGTGTTTGAGTGTCAACAATAATAATCTAAGGTGGCGTCGGCGCCAATTCCATACTCGTTAGAATCTGCAATTTGACATTTCAATGTTGTAATATTAAGGAGTAGGCAGATTGTAACGAATATGGAATTCAATGCGTTTTCAAACACAATAAAAGTGAAAACGCCCATATGGATAAAATCAATATGTTTTCTAACTTAAACATTGGCGGCCCCCTTGCAACATTATTAATGTTGTAACACTCAAGGCTACTTAATAAATAACTTAGTTTATAAGTACAAATAAGTATAGAGTAGGGCAGTGCAGTGTGCGAAATTTATAAAAAAAATTTCATTTATTAATTCCAAATTAAATACGGACATTTAATATATATATGAATTAAGTGTGGCATACTCCAGAGAGTACCCAACCAAACATAGTATAGTGAGCTACCGGAAGCCCCGGCATCGCTTGCACCCGATTGGTAACGATTTTGGCATACATTTCAGGGCCAAGCACTAAAGCCACAAGACCTGGCCTGAAAAAGCACGGATCAGCGAGAGGTAGACCCAAAAACGATTCTTTCGTCCGTTCAGGGATGGCTTCCAACGGCGTAACAACATGGCGTAAGTCTGCAACCCGTGCCATGACCGATAGGGTTTGAAATGGGTCGTAGGTTGATGTCACCGAAATGCGACAGAACCGGATCCCATCTAAATTGGATGTGGGAAGCCTCAGGTCAGACACCATTGAGGCACATATTAGGCTTTGCCTACCACAAGGATCCAATACTGCACGAATTGGAATTGAAGGGCCGACATGCTGAAGTCTTACGATAAGACTAGGGGATAATGTTGACACCTGTTGCAAGGGTAATGACCCGAGTGAGTTACGAACAAAATTGGTGATTGATCGATAATCAGCGGACGATGTTGAAACTGATCTAAATCTCGGACCTGACATCGGACTGCGATACGGACGAGACCTTATGTTTTCACGAGAACGGACGGACAGTTTAGTTACATTGCCGTTATCCGCCAATTCTTCAAACACACTTTTTGACTATGACAGTCATTGGCTTGATGCCATTTGGCCAGACAGCGTGTGCAGTCCCGGTTTACGTTTATAATATGTAAGCGAGCCTCAACGGACATCGCAAGAAAATCTCGGCACGTACCAATCGAATGCCGGCGATTACAAACGCGACAACAATTTCTATTTAAATTCGAGGAGCCCGCAGATACGGACTCCGATGATGCACGATTAACCAAGACCGAATCACCCACAGTTATGGGATCTGGTCTGGATAAGTTGGACGACGAAGAACCCGCAGTTACGGATTCTGATGGGTGGCCACGATTGGAACCCGCAGTTACGGGTTTGAATACTTCATCTTCGGTGATCGGGGACATGCTGGAACCCGCAGTTACGGATTCCGTTTCCGACTCGGTTATTTTAACCGCAGCTATCGGCCTTTCAACATATATTTGTGGAAATTTCCGCTTATACCTCATATGATTCAAAACTGGCTTTTCTAAACCGATTCACAAGCGATATCGGTTGTCCAAAAATAAGAGGATCAAGCGGAGCAACTAAAGGAGCTTCTATCAAAAAAGATGACCGGGTGTTATTACTACAAATTCAACTGGACTATCCGATGTTGACAACCTCGACGAGCAATAAATCGATACAATGAAGATAGCAGAGGGCAAATCAAATTCTGCTTCCAAATGAATAGCCTTAGTCGAAAAACAAACGAACACACAAACATATCCCTTTGTTATTTACAAGCTCGACCAATTTATGATATTCTGAGTGAAGATTATTAGGAGAAAACGAAGCTCCTCTAATTTCAACGACATAATTATTCATTGGGGTAAAAATATATACAACGGTATCGACCACAAGTTCAACGAATGAACCATAACAAATATGCAATTGCATGATTGCCTATTACAAAGGAAAAATATTTATCCATGATTTTTACGAATGAGAAAGAACAAAAGACAAATGAAAATGCACCGAACTCATTTCAATGTGTCTTCACTCGAAGTAAATCTCGAATAGACTAAGAGAATTATTAACAAGATCATGGATACTACAAACTCCATTGGCCATGACAAAACAATAATAGAATCCGTCCCACAATAAAACTGACGAAATTCTACAACGACCTCTTTTCCAATAACTTTCAAAAGTTAATAGGCTAAAACTGCTCCGCAATGTTCTAAACGAGATAGTGAAAAATGATTTAATAGGAGCTACTATTGCATTACTAGATACTAAATGCACGAACACATGTTAAACCCCGGGGTATGCCATAACTGAGGCATTAGAAATTACATGCAATTCCGCCGAACATTGAGAAGTGTATCGAACACAACGACAAATTTGAATTGCATTTACTTGGGGTGATGTGTCCACAAATTTAAGCCATTCTACGAACCTGGCTTCCACAAGAGGATCGTTCCAGCTGATTTGATTTAGACCTAATAATAAAAAATAAAAGAGCATGTATCAATATTTATAACCAAGACATATACTGCTTTAAATGGTGTATGATTGCTGCATTGGAAACTCCGAACCCTAAAAACCCTTCACAAACATGTTCATATGCAATAGAAAATATTGACTCATCATTTATAGTGTTACAAAATGGAATAACTCTGAATTTTGAAGGAGTAGAATCTCCGATGGAGCTGAAGTACATAAAAGTGTTTGAAGAAACAAATCCAAACATTCCATAGTTGGACCATATTTCATCACGAAACATGTAAGAGATATGGATGTGAATTTGTTGTTGCAGTGTTTGTATTATACAAACAAGAGAGAAATAATGGAAAGACACAAGGACCTATGCAGTAATGTTGTTACAAAAATGCCAGAAGAAGGTAAAAGCACGTTATCTTTTAAAAACTATAAAAAAACTATATATACGCAGACTTTGAATGCGTATTAGAAAAAACAGCGAACATAGATAATATAATAAATAAGCATATTCCATGTGCTTTTAGTTTTAATATTAAATGTAATTTTGATAATAGCTTAGATGAATTATATATATATATATATATATATATATATACTGGTAAGGATGCAGTAGAAAAATTTGTTAAAATGTTGGATAATAAGTGTAGAGATATTCATAAAAAATATTTAAGTAACATTAAGCCAATGACACCTTTAACGCCACCATTGTCATATTTGTGATGAGGAATTAGGTAGTGATAGGGTTCGTGATCATTGTCACATAACTGGTCAGTATAGGAGAGCTGCACACAACGAGTGCAATATAAATTATACTATTCCAACATTTATACCCATTTTATTCCAAAATTTTTCTGGATACGATTGCCATCTTTTTATAAAAGAACTAATTAAATATATCCCTAGTAAGAAAACTAATATAATTCCACAAAATAAAGAATTATATATTTCATTATCACATATTGTTGATATGGATTATGGTATGGAATTTGAATATAGGTTTTTGGATTCCTTCAAATTTATGGCGGCAAGTTTGGAAACGTTAGCCAACAATTTGGAAGATGTAGATTTGAAATCAGTTAGGGCACATTTTCCCAATGATAGCCAATTTAATTTAATGAGACGAAATAGAATATTTTGCTATGAATATTTAGACTCCTTTGATAAACTAAATGATACAGTTCTTCCATCCATTGACGATTTCCACAGCGCTTTATATAATTCCAGTTGTACTTTTGGTGATTATGAACATGCAAAACGTGTGTGGGAGACGTTTAACTGTCAATCATTAAAAGACTATATGGAGTTATATTTGAAGAAGGATGTGCTCCTATTAACAGATGTATCCGAGAATTTTAGAAATTCCTTTAAAAGAGTTCATAAACTTGATCCCTGTCAGTACTATACTGCACCAGGCTTGTCTTTTGATACAATGTTACGTTTTACGAAAATAACACTTGATCTTCTAAGAGATTTGAACATGTTCAATGTTATTAAAAAAGGTATCAGGGGTGGTCTAGTTCAATGTACCAAATGATTTGCAAAAGCAAATAACAAGTACATGAAATTTGGATGCCAATAATTTGTATGGTTGGGGAATGAAGCAGTATCTTCCAGAAGGAGATTTTAAATGGTTGCAACCTGAGGAGGCGATAACAGATGTTGAGGAAATTCTTAATTCATTCATAATTCTACCATTGGATACATATATGTAGTAGACCTTGAGTATCCGGAAGAATTGCATGATCTACACAATGATTTAAATAAATGATACAAATAAAATGCTTAAGATAGTTTTAAATTGTGAAGATACAAAAAGGAAAATCAAAGACGATAAAGTAAATACGTATGCATGAGGGCATAGAAATATTGAAAATGAATATGTAAATAACATTAACCTTGACTTTTCAAGACCATTGGATATAGATTTAGATTTATCTAGTAGTGATATTAATGATGATGAGCTAGATAGGTATTATATCGATGAAGATTATTTAAATAGTTTAAACTTTAATTTTTCCATTCCAATGGAAACAGATTTAGATATTCCATGTAATATTGACAGTGATGAATTGAATGTATATTTATAAGTTCCCATTGTAAATAACAATATATAAAAATATATGTATCTATATATATATATATATATATAATAAATAATAAACAAAGTTTAAATTATTTCATTGTAAAGAAATGTGTTTTATTTCATCTAAATAAATTTAATGTTTAATATAATATGTAAGTATAAATATCTTATACTACTTTTCGAACAATTCCAGTCAAAGGTATGTATTCCACCAGTCGATCATGGATAATCAGACTTCGTTTTGATTACTTATATCAATGACAGCAATTGGATTGTCTTTAAAGCCTTTGTAGGAAAGAAGTGGATGAGGTTCTCTCATATAGTATGTTTCTTGAAACTTGGTATACATATCGTAAAGTACTGCATAGCGATTTTCTCCATACTTTAGATTTAAATCATCATAGGGATACATTTCTGAATTCAAATGTACTTTGATGTTTTGAAGATCACAATGCATCTAATTTTTCTATAGTCAGACAAATTTATGTGTTGCACTTTCCACACAATGTTTGTAATAGTAAGACGAATATCTTCTTTTGAGTCTGTAGAATAGCATACATTTGTATCATTGGAACTCCGCTAAAGAATCAAATCATGTTTGCTATTACAAATTACTTTTTTGAAGTCTTCAGCAAATCCAAGCAAACGGTTCAGTGGGATGCAAAAGTTGAAGGAATTGGTTGACACATCATTAACACCGCATCCAGCATTACTCATAACTTTACTTTCAGATTCACTTAGAGAAATCCAATTTTTAACTTTCGTAGTTACACCTAGATAACGTGTACGATCGATTTAAATTCCATTCAAGTCATATCGAATTTCATCAAACATATATCCCACACAATTATTCCTTAGTCTAGCATTTGAAGAATTTTCACCATTTGCTTTTCTTATATAGCCTTCAATATATAAATAGCTTTCGGATGGCAAAACGTATAGGTCTTGATTTTGTATACTTATACGAATTTCATCATTATTTTTAAACGATTGGATATAGGGAACATAGCTATGATAATCTCTCTTTACAATATTCTCATCTGAGAATGGACGCTCATTAATATTGAGAATTTCAGACATTTGGCTTAACTTTTAATTTAAGTAGTTGTTGACGCCGAAATTGGGTGCAAAAAAGAAGAAATAAAAACACGAACGTTTTTAGATTTAAAATAAAATAAAAGTAGTTGCTTTATTGATAAAAATAGAAGAGTGGAAAAGATGGAGATTTGACAGATTACGAAAAGAGAGTGTTTGAGTGTCAACAATAATAATCTAAGGTGGCGTCGGCGCCAATTCCATACTCGTTAGAATCTGCAATTTGACATTTCAATGTTGTAATATTAAGGAGTAGGCAGATTGTAACGAATATGGAATTCAATGCGTTTTCAAACACAATAAAAGTGAAAACGCCCATATGGATAAAATCAATATGTTTTCTAACTTAAACATTGGCGGCCCCCTTGCAACATTATTAATGTTGTAACACTCAAGGCTACTTAATAAATAACTTAGTTTATAAGTACAAATAAGTATAGAGTAGGGCAGTGCAGTGTGCGAAATTTATAAAAAAAATTTCATTTATTAATTCCAAATTAAATACGAACATTTAATATATATATGAATTAAGTGTGGCATACTCCAGAGAGTACCCAACCAAACATAGTATAGTGAGCTACCGGAAGCCCCGGCATCGCTTGCACCCGATTGGTAACGATTTTGGCATACATTTCAGGGCCAAGCACTAAAGCCACAAGACCTGGCCTGAAAAAGCACGGATCAGCGAGAGGTAGACCCAAAAACGATTCTTTCGTCCGTTCAGGGATGGCTTCCAACGGCGTAACAACATGGCGTAAGTCTGCAACCCGTGCCATGACCGATAGGGTTTGAAATGGGTCGTAGGTTGATGTCACCGAAATGCGACAGAACCGGATCCCATCTAAATTGGATGTGGGAAGCCTCAGGTCAGACACCATTGAGGCACATATTAGGCTTTGCCTACCACAAGGATCCAATACTGCACGAATTGGAATTGAAGGGCCGACATGCTGAAGTCTTACGATAAGACTAGGGGATAATGTTGACACCTGTTGCAAGGGTAATGACCCGAGTGAGTTACGAACAAAATTGGTGATTGATCGATAATCAGCGGACGATGTTGAAACTGATCTAAATCTCGGACCTGACATCGGACTGCGATACGGACGAGACCTTATGTTTTCACGAGAACGGACGGACAGTTTAGTTACATTGCCGTTATCCGCCAATTCTTCAAACACACTTTTTGACTATGACAGTCATTGGCTTGATGCCATTTGGCCAGACAGCGTGTGCAGTCCCGGTTTACGTTTATAATATGTAAGCGAGCCTCAACGGACATCGCAAGAAAATCTCGGCACGTACCAATCGAATGCCGGCGATTACAAACGCGACAACAATTTCTATTTAAATTCGAGGAGCCCGCAGATACGGACTCCGATGATGCACGATTAACCAAGACCGAATCACCCACAGTTATGGGATCTGGTCTGGATAAGTTGGACGACGAAGAACCCGCAGTTACGGATTCTGATGGGTGGCCACGATTGGAACCCGCAGTTACGGGTTTGAATACTTCATCTTCGGTGATCGGGGACATGCTGTAACCCGCAGTTACGGATTCCGTTTCCGACTCGGTTATTTTAACCGCAGCTATCGACCTAGTGGTACGATCTCCACTTTGCAATAAATCATCTATTTCAGCGATCAAATCAATAGTGTACATGTTTGGAGCGTCCATGTTACTAAGAGAAAAATACATATTTTAATTTTCTTGATTCGACGATTGAGCTGTCAGAATGACCAACTAAGATATAGGCCGCTTTACAACGCCGCTTGTCGTGCGAATAACTACACCGGGTGAATATGTTCTAACAACCTAACGACTAAATCGGCCTTTCAACATATATTTGTGGAAATTTCCGCTTATACCTCATATGATTCAAAACTGACTTTTCTAAACCGATTCACAAGCGATATCGGTTGTCCAAAAATAAGAGGATCAAGCGGAGCAACTAAAGGAGCTTCTATCAAAAAAGATGACCGGGTGTTATTACTACAAATTCAACTGGACTATCCGATGTTGACAACCTCGACGAGCAATAAATCGATACAATGAAGATAGCAGAGGGCAAATCAAATTCTGCTTCCAAATGAATAGCCTTAGTCGAAAAACAAACGAACACACAAACATATCCCTTTGTTATTTACAAGCTCGACCAATTTATGGTATTCTGAGTGAAGATTATTAGGAGAAAACGAAGCTCCTCTAATTTCAACGACCTAATTATTCATTGGGGTAAAAATATATACAACGGTATCGACCACAAGTTCAACGAATGAACCATAACAAATATGCAATTGCATGATTGCCTATTACAAAGGAAAAATATTTATCCATGATTTTTACGAATGAGAAAGAACAAAAGACAAATGAAAATGCACCGAACTCATTTCAATGTGTCTTCACTCGAAGTAAATCTCGAATAGACTAAGAGAATTATTAACAAGATCATGGATACTACAAACTCCATTGGCCATGACAAAACAATAATAGAATCCGTCCCACAATAAAACTGACGAAATTCTACAACGACCTCTTTTCCAATAACTTTCAAAAGTTAATAGGCTAAAACTGCTCCGCAAAGTTCTAAACGAGATAGTGAAAAATGATTTAATAGGAGCTACTATTGCATTACTAGATACTAAATGCACGAACACATTTTGAACCCCGGGGTATGCCATAACTGAGGCATTAGAAATTACATGCAATTCCGCCGAACATTGAGAAGTGTATCGAACACAACGACAAATTTGAATTGCATTTACTTGGGGTGATGTGTCCACAAATTTAAGCCATTCTACGAACCTGGCTTCCACAAGAGGATCGTTCCAGCTGATTTGATTTAGACCTATTTTGTGTATTATAATTTTTCCTGCGAATAGTAGTGGTAAAGGTATGGATCATTGACGAGGGGATGGGTCCGGTAACCAGCCAGCCAAAAACTGAATTTTGAGCTAACAAACTTCCAGCAACAATTGCACGACAACCATCTAACAATATTTTTGGGTACAAATCTGCACCTAAAAGAAGATCCACGGGACGTGAATCAAACAAACTAGCATCTGCCAGACGAATACTTGTCATTTGGGCTCTTAAATCAGACGTAACTGTAAATGAGGGCAGATTACCCGAAATTGACGGCAACACCAATGCGCTAGTTTCTAGCATTACTGTGGGATCACAAGGACTTCCAATTTTCAAAGAACAAACTTTACGAGAATTTGCCGAAATTGCACAATTCACTCCCGAAATACTAATATTAGTTGTAGAGACAGGAAGTTTCAAACGTTTTTGAAGCCGCTCAGACAAAAATGAAGACTCTGACGCGGGGTCTATTAAAGCCCTAGCAGGATAAGAAGCACCACCGTGGAGAATATTTACTGTAGCGGTACCCAGTAATACCGATTTATTTTGGGAAGTGTGGAAGACCTGCCGAGAAACAAGAGATGTGGTGGATGCGACAGTAGGATTGGCAGGTGCCGAAGTTGGCGAATTACTGGGACTCCGGTTTACCGAACAAACCGTAGTAGGTGATTTATTTGGTGATGAATCGTTTCGATGCAACAAAGTATGGTGTGTTCTACTACATTGAGAACACCGACGCTTACTTCGACAAGTTTTAACCTCGTGCCCCTTTCGCAAACAATTGACACATAGGCGATGACGCTTAACGATCGAGAATCTAGTAGAAATTGACATATTTCTAAAACTAGGACATTCAAAAAGTTGATGAACGTGTTGCGGACATAGAATACAATCTATTTTTTGTGGCGACTTAAAAGTTTTTGACGTATCCGATTTAGTCAAATGTGTTTGGACCCGTCTAACATTCGATTTGGGTGCCTGCTCACTTCCTCTCATATCATGGAGGCACATCAGAGTTCTTATTCTCTCAGTTAGGAAGCTATCTAGATCTTTCCATAGTGAAATTGCTGCTTTGTCCCTAACGCTTTGCTCCCACAAGGTTTGAGTGATTTTGGGTAGCAGTTGAAGACATAAGAACACTAAAAATGAGTCCCAATTTTCTGTGGGGATGTCATAGATAGACATCGCTGACAAACAACCATTAATTCCTCTTTGAATAATTTTAAGACCCGAAGTGGATTCAATTTGAAGTACCGGCAGAGCAAACAGGGTTTTCAATTGATTGTGGACAAGTAAACGTGGATTATCATACGAGTCTTTCAACGCATTCCACGCTAGACTGAAACTACGATGCGTTAAAGGAAATATCGACACAATTTCCCGAGCTTCTCCACTGGTTTTGCGCACTAAATGGCAAAGGCGCTCAAACGCGTATTATTTATATATACCGTGCTGAAAAGGTCTCTAAACGTAGGCCATGACTGAAAATCTCCTTCGAAAATATCGGTATCACATGAAGGTAATGTTAGACTATGTACACTGTCTAAATTTGGGGGAATTGTGAAGGTCTGAGGATTACTAGGATCTTCAATACGCAATATTGGAGAGCTAGTAGCTGAATAAACCACCTCCGGACAAGTGTGGGGAGAAGACCTCGATTTTCCTACCGCTACATCTGATGGCTGCGCTTCCCTAGGAATATCACAGTGATGCTGCGTTAGAGAAGCTACTGAACTACTACGAGAGAAGTTCAACAATTGTTGTTCGCCCTTTAATTCTGACAGCTTACAATTCAAGTTTGATAAGCATTCCATATATTTTTGGTACACTACCTCATCAGCCAACTCGAGAATTTCTTTAGTCGTCTCTTCAGACGTTTCCAAATAGAGGATACACGTTCTAAATTCATCCTCGGTTTCTTTCCAAACCTTCCCTAGTTCGACGCTACGGACTTCCAGAGCAAAAATATTAATATCCTCGGGTTTCATTGCCCGGATATATTCCTTGAAAACTATCCAAAGGAGTAAACATCTTGGAGTATTAAATGCCAAAAACCGCTTAAAAATCAAAAAGATTACGAAAAATTTCCAAAATGTGATGATTTTCTCAATCGAAATAAAAATTAAAAAATCGAACAAATTCTCCAATATTTGAATAAAATTCCAAAAAATGTTTTCAAGTTTTCAAAATTCCGATTAGCTCAAATTAGCTAAAAGCCATCCAAATATTCGAAATAATATTTGAAAACCGATAAAAATTGTTCGAAAAACCAACCAAAATTGTTTAAATGACAAATAAAATCCAAGAAATGATCCAAAATTTTCCAAAGATTGTATCAAAAACTCACAAAAGTTGGATTAAACCCCAAAAAATAGCAAATAATTGTCGATAAATGCCGAAAATCGAACGATAATATCAAAATTGTAGCCAAGAAACTACACGAAAAAGCTTAATTTTCAAGAAAAATTAACTAAACTTCAACAAAAAAAAAAAAATTTCCAACTTTGTACCAAACGTGTTAACTAACCACACTCGACCGACCCGATGTGTGTAGCGTACACGTACCAAAGAAGAAACAAAAGAAAACAACTCAACAAGGCGAGCGCGACTACATAACAAATGGTATGTATGTTTACAGCGTGTGTGTATGGCTAAACGATAGGCTAGTGGCTGAC
Source organism: Musca vetustissima (assembly GCF_032173495.1). Taxonomy (NCBI): domain Eukaryota; kingdom Metazoa; phylum Arthropoda; class Insecta; order Diptera; family Muscidae; genus Musca; species Musca vetustissima. The sequence goes on along the minus strand of NW_026882179.1, from coordinate 24,361 downwards.
CGTCAGCGTACGTATGTCAACCAACGTAACAATGAAATTATAATTGTGTATGGTGACAACCAGCGTAGGTATGTAAATATAATGGTGTATTGTCGATCAGTGGAAAAAGAAATAAACGAAAATGTTTTTGGGTTTGGTTATATTGTTTTTCTTCTTGCTATTCGAATAGAATGCAACCAAATATTAGAGTGAGTGGGGGTGTTTCAAATTATTTATATTTATTTTAAAAATTATTTAATAATTTCACTTAAAACACCAAGTGTTTTTTTAAAACTTTTAATAGAAAATTAATAAATAATTTACCACTCACTTTATAGACCACCAATTAAATATGATAATTTTTAACAATTTTTTTTTCTTTTTTCACTGATCGCGATTAGTCCGTCCGCGACTGATATACGACAGACGGAGAGACAAACGAAGCGACAAACGTTGTAAAGCGGCCGTTGTATTTGTTGTTGCAAATAGGCCGTCGAACTTTGTTTATGATTTTTGTTTATTTTTTATGTTTGTTATTACTTTTTTCCGCGAGCTCACAAAATAAATGAAAAGGCACTGCACTGACCTACCTGTTTTTGTTGGTAAAGACGATAATGATGAGGATGTGAATAAGGATGATTATAATGATGTTAACGTGTATTGTGATGATGAGGTATTGGGATGGTGTGGATGTTGTGTTGTTGTGTTTTGCTGCTGAAAAATGCAAACGAAACAAAACCAATTAGAACTTCGTTTCCAAAAGCTCGTCTCCGGTTCGAATGGACCAAAACGTTGACGCCGAAATTGCGTGCAAAAATGAAGAAATAAAAACACGAACGTTTTTAGATTTAAAATAAAATAAAAGTAGTTGCTTTATTGATAAAAATAGAAGAGTGGAAAAGATGGAGATTTGACAGATTACCTGTTGATTGGTAGGCCAACGAAAAGAGAGTGTTTGAGTGTCAACAATAATAATCTAAGTTGGCGTCGGCGCTTATTCCATACTTGTTAGAATCTGCAATTTGACATTTCAATGTTGTAATATTAAGGAGTAGGCAGATTGTAACGAATATGGAATTCAATGCGTTTTCAAACACAATAAAAGTGAAAACGCCCATGTGGATAAAATCAATATGTTTTCTAAATTAAGCAGTAGTTTTAAAAATTCATTATTTTTTTAGTTATGGGATGTCTTGTCGGTTTAACAAATTGTTGTGGAATGTTTTTTGATATTTGTTTATATTTATATTTATTATAAATAATCATGTTTGTCTTGATCTTATATGAATTCGAAGTGTGATTTCCTCCCCTCGAAAAATTACTAAGCGACCTTCTTGATCTAATATCTGTACTTCAAGACGACTTATTTCTTTGGCGTTTACAGGCAAATAAATGAGATTAAATGGTCTCTCAGCTAATTTATAGCCCGGAGGAACATCTAAAGCAAATTCAACTAAGATATGAGCAGGTGAATTATTCATAAACGATCCAGTTACAATGTTGCAGTGTATTTGTATAACATTGACCTTTAAAATATTTACTGGAAGGTTGGAGACATGTTTTTGTCTGGGCTCCAAAATTTTTTCAGTGAATCCAAAGAGTTTATCAATAGATTTATCCTTATTAAAGAATATTGGGTCATGATATGATTCAATTTCTATGTGTAATGTGTTATTGTTGGCTTTAATGTTAATATTTCTATTTATGTACATATTTTTATAAGCAGTTTCTAAATAGTCAGCGATGTCTTGTAGCTCATACGATCCTATTGGTATTTTTATTATTTTGCCACCAATATGAAACAAATTATTATCATCATCCACATTAGGTATTGAGTTGTATGTTTAAAAGTCAAACTGCACTCATATTCAATACCCCCTAATTCTATAGGGGATTAAAGTGAATGTTCTTGACATTGCGAGATTCTTTTTTAAAATAAATAAGAACACAAAGATATACATATTTTTATATAATTTTTATTGAGAAAAATGTATCTTAAATTATATTACATTATTCTTATCAATCCATGAATTATGCTTGTTTGAAAACCCCAACCATTTAACATAAACTCTATCAGCCTTAGATTTTATAATTTTTTTCTATCAAGTATATATTGGGTTATTTTGTAGGTAAAAGTTCTTCCCTATAGAAACAGCCTTGTATTGAATTTCCTTCATAGTAAATATGTTGTAGGATTCGTAATACGTACTGAACGTATTTTAAAAATTTCTGTTGTCCAGTTTGGTGTGTAATCCTTTTCGAATTGATGTTTATATTTGCTTATACGTACATAATTGGGTTTTTTAAAATTTTTTATGTGATTATATGCAAACTTAAGTAACGCCTTCTCATTTGTGGAATTGACTTGGGAAGGTGCCATATGTATATTACGGTGTGGTCTTTTATTGTATTTCGCAACTAAATCTTTATAAATATTAATCCATTTATAATTACCATTATAGCTAAACTCTTTCCACATCATTCCTTTTAATGTTCTATTGAAACGTTCAACAATTGACGCTTTCAATACACTGTATGTGGAGAAATGGTTTATTGAATATTTTTGCATAAGTTTGGAAAATGTCTTGTTGAAAATTCTTTTCCATTATCAGTTTGTAAATTCTTGGGTATTCTTCCAGCTTTCAAAATTATATCGAAGGCTCGATAAACATCAGTACCATTTTTGGATTTTAGAGCTTCAACCCATGCATACTTCGAAAATGTGTCGATGACTGTAAGCATAAATTTATACCCCTTGTTAGCTTTGGAATAATTGCCCATTTCTACTAAATCAGCTTGCCATAAATCATCGATACCCTTTGTAATAACTCTTAGTCTCACGATTTTTTTCCGTGCTTGAGTATGTTCGTTCGTTTACTAATTTTCGTTTTTCCATGTTTCTATTCGGTATGGTATATTGTAGCTGGTGAGTTAAATGGAAACTGAGATAAAATTTTAACAATTTCGTTTTGCGATTTCTTTAGCTGTGATATTTCTTCTCTTATAGTACTGCATTCTTGAATTATACCTTTCTTTAATATTTCCTGTAAGTGTTTGTTTTGTGAATGTACATATGATTGGTTGACTGCATCCATTCCTTCCGATGGTGGCGCCACGTTTTTAATTTTTTTATTTTGTATGTAAAGATTGTTATCATTGTCAATATTGATTCCAAGTATTCTCGAAACATTTCTCCTTAATGCTAACGAGCTATACTTTTGATTATAATGATGTCCAAATTTATCAACGGTCATCTATTTAGTTTTTAATTACTTAAAGTATATTAAGTTTCCTTCTCTTAGTTCTTCGATAATAGAAACAATCTCATTCGTATGATTGTTGTTGCCAGCTTGTTGTGATGCTATCAACAGCTTTAAGCGTTCTACTAATTCATTAGGATCGTCCCAGTATATATAGTTCGGTTTAACTTGTTTTACTCTCATTAAACCTTTGCCACTGTGAGTATCATTCATCAACTTCTTAATAATGTGAATATATTTATATCCTTTGTTGGACTAGATTCGTTCATTGGCATTATAGTTTACTTTATGTGCATTGGAATCCAACAAAATTTTTTTATACATATCTAATTCCGATGCGTCATAGTTTAAAGGTTTTTTATAAAAGAGTAGTTCAAACAGGCCAGGGGTCAATGACCAAATTTGATTTCCAATTGTGATGTTTTGATCATTAATTTTCAATGGTTTATCCCCAAATTTCCATTCTCCATTAGCTTCTTTATGCGGTTCATATACTGTATCCAATTTTTTTATTTTTATTCAAGATGGAAAGATTGATGACATCCTCTTCATTATTCTCAGAATAAAATGTGTCGTCATTTGACTCATTACTGTAGTCTTGACTGAAATCGGTTTCATGTTCAACATCCTTGGAAATATTGGACTCTAGGTTTATATCTTTCTTATACTTTTTATTGGGAGTACTCGCCGTAATAGATTCTTTATAAGGACTCATTTATTCCTTCTTAGCAATAGTTATTTTTGGTGTCTTTTCACTTGATAGCTTTATTAGTTTCTCTATTGGTTCAGTTATAGATTTAAATCTGGTTTTTAATTCATCAGTCTTGACCTGCTCACCCATTTTAATACTCTGAAACTTTCTCTTTAGTACATTTTTAGAGTGAACAAGACGTTTCAACATTTCTTCTTCCATGGTTGCAATTGTACTAACAGCACAAATTTATAATAGGGATATTTTAAATATGGCTATGGTTTTATGAATATATGAAAACATTTTCTATATCTTCCAGAGTCAATTTCATCGTCTTTGCATATTGTTAAAAACCCATATTTTTCTTTCCAACATTCATGACATATTTCTTTAAAAGTAACCATACTCATGTCACTTCCGACATGGTCGTTATATATATGTTTTAAATTCAATTCATCTTGTTTAAACATGATGATCATATTAGCATTGTCACGTATCAAATATTTTGGAATGCGTGTATATGTTTGACATAAGTAAAATCAATCAACACTTTTATGTCGACCCATACTGAAATAGATTTTTATATTATTTTGTTTATCGCAAGCCATATCATCAAATATCATTATGGAATTTATCTTAATATCATCAGGTTGAATAACATCCCCATTACTACTGAAAGTATACTATTCCATACCCTTTACTGAGGAAATAAGTTTTTTAAATAGGCATATTTCGGTTGATAAAGAGATCTTGAATAAATGTAAATATTTTGAAATTTGAATCCATTAGGACTTTCTGTCAAGCCAAACATCACATTAGTCTTTCCACAATGTGATGGTCCCACAATTAAGGCTCGTATACTATTGGGTAATAAAGCGCTATGTCGGGGGATTTTCCTTCATGTAAAATCCGCATTTTGTATAGAAATTTTAGATTGTTGCTCAACTAATCTCATTTTTACAACTTTTTTTTTACGAATTATTTTAGAAACATGGACTATTTATTCTATTTTTAATATTTTTTTCTTTCGTTTAGGTAAAAAAGATATAAAATGTTTGTTTCTAACAAAAATAATGTTATTAGAAATAAAACTGTTAAAGGAAGAGGACTTATAAATAAATTTATAAACTCCTTACCAGTGGAACTACATCTACCTGGTTATCAATTTTGTGGACATGGAACAAAACTTAAAAAACGATTGGAAAGAGGAGATAATGGCGTTAATCCATTGGATGCAGCGTGTGAAGAACACGATATTGCTTATTCAAAAAACGTTGACCTTGAACAACGACATATTGCTGATCGTGAGAAAAACTTAGTGCATATCTCGTTACTAACACAATGAAGGCTAAAACAAGGCTTGGTCTGGGATTTCCTAATAACAAATCAAAACAAATATTAGGTCAAAAAATTTTTAAAAATTCTGTTAGAAATGTAACCTCAACCTTAAAAAGTATAAAACCAAATGACCTTAACCGTGCCATAAAACTAGCAAAGAAAGAAATTCAAAAGTATTTTCATGGAAAAAAGTCTATGGTGGTTATACCAAGAGTAATAAGATTTCCAAAAACTGGAGGTTTTCTTCCACTTATGCCAATTCTAACTGGTTTAGAAGCTTTGGGTGCATCAGGTAGCTAAGCAATTGCCAATGCTGTTATAAATGCTAAGAAGGGAAAAAAGAGCTGGAAGAGCAAACCAGACATAATAGAACCATAGAAGCCATTGCAATGTGTAAAGGCTTATATTTGAAACCATATGAGAAAGGGTATGGTATTTATGTGGATCACACCTCAAAAACCTTATAAAACTGCTACCTAATGCTCCACTCGCCAACATAGATATATATGACTTTGGGAAAAAATATATACCTAACTTCAGAGGTGTGTATATGCGCGATAGATTACCAAAACGAGCATATACAAAAGAATGTGGAATTATAAATTTAGATGTATACCGTGGAGATGGTACTCATTGGGTGGCATATTACAAAAACAATAATATTATTCAATATTATGGTAGTTTCGGACATCTACAACCACCAAAAGAAATATTTAAGATCAAATGTTACATATAATTATAAAAGAGAACAATATTCTACATACAATTGTGGTCACTTATGTTTAAAATTCTTGTTGAAAATGAGTAAGCATTTTTGAATAAATGTGTTATTTAAAATAGAAAATCCTACAGTCAAATTTTACACACTCAAGAAAATGCACGAAATTGATAAAACGGATATTGCATTGGTGGATTTCGAGTATTGCCATGGAAATTACAAAAGTATATTCATAAAGGAGCTAACATATATGTGTGGTGCATCTTTCATTCCAAATAATTTCTTTTTTCAACCACCTTTCAATATAAGAGAGTTGACAGTGGAAGCACGTAGAACAAATACTTATTGTAAGAAATATGTAAATGGTCTTGATTGGATGGATGGCAATATTGACTACAACGATGTCGAAGATGTTCTTACATCTTACATTAAATAATACATTAAATACATTTTCGTTGTTGGACAAGAAAAAACATATTTTTACAGAAATGTCCGAATTCTACTATCATAAATTTAGAAAACAAAATAAGTTTAAAATCATGTCAAAACTATTTTACAAACTGTTTTATACGTTTAGATAGTAATTTTAAGTGTTCAATAAACAACATATTTAAAATATTTGTATTCATTGAAAAACATTGGAATCCTGTTGAAGACTTAATAAAGATTAAATAAACACATTTTTTTTAAATTTGCATTTTGTTTTTTATTTACACAAAATTTTGTTTATGGAATTGAAGGTTATAACTGTCGATAATAACATGAAAAGTGTTGAAATCTCATTCACTCCGGTATTACCGCAAACATCTGGACCCAATTCAGGAAGCAAAAAATCTAATATTTTTGGGTTAATTGGAATATTGTTTGTGATTCGTCTTCTCATCAAAGGACAACCATATGACCATCTTAGATGTTCTGCAACTGCAAGAATATCAACTTTACAAAAATAACATCTAGCTGCATCTCCTACTCCAGTATAAAAAAGACCAACTGCAGCCATTATTTTCGGATCTGGATATGATAATGGCCAACTGTTAAAGGTTTTCAGACGTTCATCTTCACTATTAAGTAGAGACATCTTTCCTCCAAAATATATTCTAACAAACTATGTTATGATCTGAAGTTGGCATGCCATATATAAATTAAAAACAACTTTGAAGTGAATTTTCAAATATTTATTTATTTATAATGTTTATGTTAAATATGGTGGATAAAAGTATTTCGATTGTTGAATTTGTTTTAGCTCCAATTTGTATATAGTATTATCATCTTCTTCTCGTAATGGTAACTTTGTTATGGAATATCCACCACATCCCAATTCCTTAACCTCTTCATCTCCTCATCTATTCTTCTCTTTTGGTCTTCTGTCAATTGATGCATTTTTATTTCAGATTTTAAGGAATTCCTCTGTAATTTCATTAATCAAAAACATTTCTGGGGCTATATTAAATAATTTCCAGAAATCGGTTCCTAGATAAAGGACCTGCTCCAGATCTGGACATAAAAATAAACTAATTCTTTCTATATTTTTTTGATATTCGATATTGACCTAGAATTCGATGAGTTTGTCCTGAAGCTGTGTTTATGTTTGAGATATATGGATCAATTTCAATGCATAATTCATCAACTATCTCTCGACACTTTTTTCCAAGGATACTTACCGTTGCACCGGAATCTAACAAGCCTCTTATTTTTTTATTTTCTATTTTTACGGTGGCGTACACTTCTTACAATTGCTTCGCATATTGATTTTCTTTGAATCTTTTTTTCGTTGTCTTAGCTTGAGTATTCCTTGTTTTCTTTTATTTATTTTGTTTATATTCGGAGAATCCAGGGTATTATGCCTTTGTGGGTTTTCATTAAAATTTTTAATGTCGTATTGACGAATAGTTTTTATCCACCCTTTTCTTATTTACTAATTTGTTTGCGGGTTCGATGTCTTTTGTATTTTGTTCGAACGATGGTTTCCCGCAGTAACCATGTTCTTTCGTTAGTTTCCCGATTTGCACTTTACAGTTCCAGCAAGTTATTTGAGTATTGATTGCTGACACATATATTACCTCATCTTGTTTTTCAAAATTATTTAGAGTATATGCATCATCATTGTCATCTTCAACAAATTGTACCGTATTAACCCTAACCTGTTTATTTATGGCTTGGTGTGGTGCATTAGATCTTTCTTGAGAAACGTCTTCTCAATTTCAATGCACTGAACTCTCAATTGTTCTACTGAAGAAACCTTCATCGAATACACAATACTTGACAATTTTTTTTTTCGCAAATTTTTCTTTATTAAAGATTTTAATTCAAATTCTGACACTGGCCTTTCTAGTTTCGATCTCATTGCACACACATCGTGGAATAATGAATCGATAGAGTTCTTTTTGTTTTAAATCTTTCATTTAGGGCATATTCTAATGCTTCCCATGTTGGAATGCTTTTATTTTTTCGTTGTAAGCAATACCATTCGTGTGCTGGCCCGAATACTAACAGATGAAAATCATTTAAGATGTCGTCCCAGGTATAACCACGACTCTCCTTAAAAAATTCTAATCGAAAGATAAAGTCTTTCACTGACTAGTGCTTGGATGTCCATAAATTTTAAGATCAGAATATTCTACTCTAACTCCGATATTTCCATTCATTTTACTGATGGACGGTGTAACAGTATTGTTGCGTACACTACTAGGAGCATCAGTTTGCGAACGTGTGGGTGGCTTTACCGTTTGTTGGTTTATTATTGGTGGAATTACTGGTTATTGGTTTACAGTTAGTGGATCTCCATTTGGTGGTTGGACATGGATATTAGAACCATGTTGTCCACTAATGGACAACCTAGTGACTGTCTCAGTTAATTTATTTATCTTTCCATGTCTTTACTCACACTTTCTTTTACCATTGATCTGATATTTATGCTAGGATCATTTAAACTTTGTTGAACCATACCTCTCAGCAGTTTGTCCACATCACTCGGAGGCTCAGATTGATTTGTAATGGTTCTAGTATTAACTTGTATAATTGCAGCAGAAGCACTAGTGCTAGGCATATTGTCTGTGACAAACCTCTAATGCTACTATCTTGTTCCATGGTGTCACCTGTTCTTTTCTTTTTTGGCCTTTTTGATTGCACCGAAATTCTACTTATATCGAAAACGAGCAATCCATTTCGTTTACTTTGTCTCCTTCCAGAATTATATTCTCTTATAAGTTATTTTTTTTATATATAATGAACTACAGGCAATCTGGGGATAAAAAATTCAAAACGCCAAGAAAAAAAAAAATTGGATTGGTAGATGAAAAAAATCATTTATTTATCAAAATTATAACTTAATAAAAATAGGATAGGGATGAAAAAAAGCAAACAATAAAAAATCACTACTAATTAGCATAAAATAAATACAAGTTCGAAACAAAAAAATAAAAAACATTCAGATAAAACTCAATCGACTATTAGTTAGTTCGTAAAAGAATATTTAATAGGGAATTGTATTTTTAAACCTTAAGTTTTTATTTATTTCTTTTTAAAGTGACATTCTAAATGGTAGTCTCGGTATGTTGAAAGGCTGGACTTATTGATGACAAACATGAATATATATTTTGAGTTAACACCACGGTAGTTTCTTACAATTTTATAAGAAAAATATCTCGTGTTAGTACTTCTGTACAACTGTACTTCGCTGACGTCATCATCGCTAAAGCTATTGCCCTATTTCCCTTATGTTATCTCTTATGAATATTGACTCTAAAAAAAACAAAAACATAGAAATATAAACGAACACAGGTCATAGACAATACATTCATTGTTAAACTTGACAAACAAGAGCTATTGCACTTGACCCAGAAATGTGTAAGGAGTATTCTAATTTTCTAATAACTTATCATAAATATTGCAAAATTGTCATAGTTTCTACAGAAATTATGGTTGTAATAATAGAAAGTCTCGATAGAAAATATGATACACGTTTATCATTTATTGGTTTTTATGGTATATTGATTGGTGTTTCCGCACCATAAAAAAGTTAATTACTCCCTTTTGGCTTGCCACTTAGTATATTTTGGCGCATTTTAGTAGTTAGACCAAGGGGACAAACAATTGAAATAAGAACTCAGAAATTATGGTTGCAATAATAGGAAGTTTTTTATGGTCTATTGATTGGTGTTTCCGCACCATAAAAATTGTTGCTTACGCCATTTTGGCTTGCCACTTAGTATATTTTGGCGCATTTTAGTACGTTTAGAAGATGACTGGTGGAATATTACACAATTTAATGGACATAATGATTTCATTGGGCGCCATATTGTTACGTGTCTTCCTTATGCGGCATTGTGGTGAGGATCCGGCTTGCTCAGGGCGTCACAAACTCTCGGGTCGGTCCCAACCTTTCCACCACTAGTTCAAGGGGACAAACAATTGAAATAAGAACTCAGAAATTATGGTTGCAATAATAGAAAGTCTCGATAGATTGGTGTTTCCGCACCGTAAAAATTGTTGCTTACACCATTTTGGCTTGCCACTTAGTATATTTTGGCGCATTTTAGTACGTTTAGAAGATGGCTGGTGGAATATTGCACAATTTAATGGACATAATGATTTCATTGGGCGCCATATTGTTACGTGTCTTCCTTATGCGACATTGTGGTGAGGTTCCGGTTTGTTCAGGGGGTCACAAACTCCCGGGTCGGTTCCAACCTTTTTCCACACTCACTTACCCTGCGACAATATACACCATATATGCCTCCCTACAGGAAAAACTTATAACTCCATAATTATTTTAAACATTTAAACATAAAAACTGATTTACTGTCGAATTTAAACTTATTCCTAAACATACAACATAATCAATCATCGGAAGCTATAATAAATTTTCAACACCTTAATTCTCAACTTGAGTAAAAACAAATAAACTGGATTACACAATCTCGCGGCTAAGGTTTATATTTGCCAATAGTGGCTACTCTATCCTGAATATACCTGCCTAAACGAGCTCATTTAGTGGTTTCGTGGATATTTAAACATTATTCCACAATATTTCACATCCTAAAATTTAAACTAAAATATATAAGGACACTCACAACTTAAACTAATATAAAAATCGAAAACCGCGAAAACTTTGCAAACAATATGATGAAGCATGTTTGCATTTCCACGAATTTAGTATCGAGATATTTTGATTGGACCACTTCGTTTTTGTTATTTGGACATATTTTGGGCAAAATTGGTAACGTTCATTCGGCAATTTTCAAAATATTTTTTTTTCAGTTGGATTGACATTTTATTGGAAATATTTTATGTGAGAATACAAAAAATATTTGAGAAGTACATATATCATTGAATGTACATGATCGCATGTACATTCAATGTATGCACATGTCTTTCAAAGAATTCACGTAATTTTTGGGACAAATGCAAGAATGGAAAATCAGAAGACATTTGGAATCGAGTTCGTGTCCATTCAGAGAATTTGAACATCCATGCCCAGATTATTATGTTTGAAAATAACAATAATTATGGGAAGAATTTGCGCTTATTTCAATAACAGGTAATAACGTCATTCTAGAGTCATTTTGATACGTTGTGCAAAATCTCGTGTCACTCGGTGCACCATTTAAACGATACTTGCCAGAGATTTATATTAACTTCAGTATATTGTACAAAATTGAGGATCAATCATACAAACTTTGGGTCTTTGATGCACAATTGACATGAAATCGGAAGAAAATATATATAGGAGCTATATATAAATCAGAACCGATTTTCACGAAATTTAGCACATATCATTCTAGACTCAAGGAAGGGAAATAACGTTTGCGCTTCGACAATAACCCACATATAACTCAAGAACAAGATACTCAGTACTGTAATGTTACTTTATGCGAATGTCATACAAACGATGTGTTTTAGAGCCAACACAACTGAAACACGAAATTCTATACTGCAGTGAATTACATTAAAATGTGTGCTATAGGTTCCAATGTAACGATCAAAATCAAAATATATTAAAAGTTTATCTATATTTTTTTTCAATTAATTTAGTGATACAAAAATTTGTGTAAATTTCATTTTATAATAGTTCCCACGAAGCTTTGATTAGCTTGTATGTGGGTACGCGATCTATAATATTTATATATACATATATTAACAATTTTAAGTGTAGACTACGTAGCACAGTGTCACGACCGCGGCCAAAAATGCTCAAAACCAAGTACCACGGAGGACAAATTTTTTGATGAGGATTGATAGAAAATACTCCAATTAGAATAAATATGAAATATTACATCGATATGTCGAGTAGTTTTGTCTCTACAAATGTTCAAATCTGATAATTATTTATAAACTGATTTTAGTTTGTATGTATATAGATAGCATATGGTGTATACAGTCGTCCACACTTGTAGTACTTAGTTCATCAAATTTGTAAAACAAATTTTGAAATTAGTGGAGCAGAAAAAAAATTTAAAAAAGGTTAGCTCTAATTTTTTTATTTGAGTGGTGAGAAGGAATAAAAAAAATTAGCTGCGGAGTCCTGCGGTCCTAAGAGTTATTTAACTTTTTTGGTGACCACCTTATGAAAAAATATGGCATATTCACGAAATGGTTAGAAGCGAATGGTCAAATATGTTATTTATACAATTAAATAAGTTAATGGGGGTCAAATAGGAAGGAGAAAATGGATTCAGAACATAGTACTAATACAATATTTTACATAAAATATGCAATTAAGTGGTAAAAACGTTATTCGAAGCGGAGATATGGGAGAATTGGTTTTAAAGTATAGCATTTAAATAAGTTTTCAGTCAGTTTGTGGTAAAAACGTTATTCGAAGCGGAGATATGGGAGAATTGGTTTTAAAGTATAGCTTTTAAATAAATTTTCAGTCAGTTTGAAGATTATACTTATTTATCAGATCATTTGAGGCATAATCTTAATTTAGAGGTCGCACATGAATTACCTTTGTGGAAGGTTCATACAGAAAAATATTGGTTCATGGCATGGGATACGCAAAGTGCAGTACAATACCTTTTGAGCGACTTTCACAAGATGCTAACAAGTCATGCCAACAAATAATTAGTAGCAGCCCGAACTTTTGTTAAAGCCGAGTTAAATAAGGATTTTATATAGTATTTTATATTACAATCCGACCTTGTAATATCCTGCCATAAAGTAAAGGCCCGAAATTTTAATTATAAATCGTACATTTAGGAAGACAATATTATATATATATATATATATATATATATCTGATGTGTGTTTTGAAAATGTTGTGAATGATAAAAAAAGTAATTTATTAGTTTATTTTTTATATTATAATTTACATTTACTTTTTATTTAAATTGGCAATTTTCATTGAATTTGGTTGAATATTAAAGATTTTATAGCCCAAAGTAGTACAATTTTCAAGACCCTTTGTATGGGAGGTATATCAAATCTTGGTCCGATCTACCCAGTTTTTGGTCAGTTGCTTTATAGGCCTAACTTTTGCCCGAACTTTTGTTAAAGCCGAGTTAAATAAGGATTTTATATAGTATTTTATATTACAATCCGACCTTGTAATATCCTTAAACAGCCATAAAGTAAAGGCCCGAGATTATAATGTGAATGATACTAAATAGTACATTTGGGAAGACAATATTATATATATATATATATATATCTGATGTGCGTTTTGAAAATGTTGTGAATGATAAAAAAGTAATTTATTAGTTTATTTTAGTTTATTTTTTATATTATAATAAAAATAACAAAACTAAAACTACTATACTTAATTTAGCGGCATATAACGATTTTATAGTACAGAAAGTTAAATTTTTAGGGACTTTTGGTATGGTAGGTACCTGAAATATGGGCCTACAACTAAATTACAACACGTATTACTGTCTTCGCCCAAATTTGATGTAATGTGGACGAAGACATGAAAATTTTCGTGGAATTTGGATGACTATAAACAACTTTTAGGTCCAAAAATCGGACTTTTCAAGACCCTTTGTTTGGGAGGTATATCAAATCTTGGTCCGGTATACCCAGGATTTGGTCCGTTACTTTATAGGCATTAGTAAATGTAAATTGCCAATTTTCATTGAATTTGGTTGATTATTAAAGATTTTATAGCCCAAAGTAGTACAATTTTCAAGACCCTTTGTATGGGAGGTATATCAAATCTTGGTCCGATCTACCCAGTTTTTGGTCAGTTGCTTTATAGGCCTAATTAAATGTAAATTGCAAAGTTTCATTGAATTTGTTTGAATATTAAAGATTTTATAGGCCAAAAAGGGTGACATTCTCAAGATCCATTATATGGGAGGTATACCGAATCTTGGTCCGACGTATCCAATTTTTTGTCAGTAGCTCTTTAGGCAAATAATAAGCACATGTACCAAATTTCATTAACTTACGATAACTCCTTCTATTTTTGGCCGCTGTTTATATGAACTCGCGACATAGTGCGTAGTGGTCTATTAACTATTTATATAATATTTTTTATTAACTTTGTTTTTATGTTGCCATTTCTTTCTTCGGTGAGTTCCTTCGGCAGTTCATTCAGTGTATATGGTAGTGTAACAGAAAGTGAATGTTTGCCATAGTCATTCTTGAATTTTGGTATAACGTATTTGCCTGCAGATCTCCTTCTTGTATTCTGGCTGTGATGTACTTTGCCAGGTTTCCATCATCTGCGAACTCTTTAACTATAGTAGTTGAGTATAGTTCCTTTATATTCAATATTTGAAGGCTTTTGAATGTTTGTTTTGTTGAGTTTGTATTGGTACGTAAATTATTTTGTTGGGTATTATATTGATTTTTTTTTTGGTTTAAAACTTTTACAATTCTATTTTGAGCAGTTTAAAGGCTCTGCAACTTTTTGCATTTCCCCAAGCTGTTATCCCATGCCTAAGGTGGGATTCAACTAGTGAGAAATAGGCTTGCCCAGATGGTATAGTGCATATGCTGATTGCCGTATTTTTTGTAGATGTTGGACGTGTATTTTCCATTTAAAATTGTCATCTAGATGGACCCCGAGGTATTTGTAAGATTCCACCACTTCGAGTTCTGTACTGCATTTATCAGTACTTAGTTGATGAGTTTGGTTGTGATGCTCTTGTAGGCATTATGTGGTGTGGTATATTAATCGGATATTTGATTTTGGTATTGTTCTTGGTCTAATGTGCATTATTTTAGTTTTCGACGAATTTACGATTAATCCACTATCGTGACACCATCTCGTGATTATATTGAGTTCGTTTTGAAGAGTATCTACTGCCGTGCTTAGCGATTTATCACACACCACAATGGCTGTGTCATCTGCATATGTGAATGCTGTGCTGTGTGATTCTGTCGATTCCATTGTAATGTGTATATCATTATATTGAATATCATTTCTAATGTACATTGCAATTCCACCACCTTGTTGTGCTCTATTTTGGAATATTACATTGAATCCATCGATTAAATAATACTGATTTTTCTCATCGGAAATATTTGCTTCTGTCAATATTATTATTTGCAACTTATTCATTATATTCGCTATATTGGTTATGAATGAAAGAAAGTTTTTCCTTAATGATGACATATTGTAATTCATATAGTTCATGTTTATGTCTTCAAAACCATTTAATATTTCTTCAGTGTAATTCATTTTAACTTATTATGTTTCAACTTTTTATATTTTTAAACGTTTGTATTAATTTTTAGAAAATTTTCTTATTGAGGCTTCAAATGTTTCTTTATTTATATATATTTTAATTTGAAACTATAATATTTTCAATGCCAGATGTATTGCTTATAATAATAAAGGTGGAGTTTTCATTTTTACGGGCATATATGTTCCCATTCTTCACCCACACAAATTTCCAATTAGATTCTTTGGCTTTCATCTTAGCCATCCACAAAAGTCTTTTGCGGTGTAAGTTCGTCATTTATGTAGTAAATGGTGCTATTTTCTTCATCGGAGGTTTTTATTGTTACTCTATGCGCTTTATTTTACTCATAAATTCTGACTTTTTATTGAGAGTAGCAACAACTATTTTCATTTTTCTCGCAATTTTGTATGCTCTGTTTATATCTGTGCTGGTTACAGGTATGTCTATTGTTTCACTTATTTGTTGTAACACATCACTCACTTCTATGTTCTCAGTAGTAACGTTGCCTATTTCAATATTCTTATTAATTGCCTTTTGTTCTATCTCCTCTATTCGTTCGTTTAACTCATTAATTTTTACGTTCTCTTCTTGATCGCTCACTTGCAATTCTTTAATTTTCTCACTCTTTTCTTGATCTCTCACTTCAGTTCATGTATTTGTGTGTTATTGCAGCTACATTTACATTAATGTCGGCAATATGCTCTTTTATTTCTGCACTGTATGTTGTTATATTCGTTATATTTGTTGTTAATTGTTTTATGCAATTTTGCATGTCGATCATTCCCGACTTTAGGTCGGTTATCTCTTTTTGTTGTGTTGGCATATCTTGGTTGATTAGTGATGTGGTTGGTGTTGTGATGTTTTTAAATCTTTTACTTGCTTTTTCTTCGACATCATCAGTAGAATATGGATGTAGGGTTTAAAATACAAAGGATTAGCCAAAAGTCATTAAAATGGTCAAAAACTCATTAAAGTATCAAATTACAGTAAACAAATCGTCTGTCCGTCCGTGTATGTGTGAACACGTGCGCTTTTGTTTACAAATAGTGTGTGTGTGTGATCCTCCGTTCTGAGTGTCTCCGTTCGCAAACTGTGTTGATCGACGTGTGTATGACAATGTGTGTGTGTCCGTTCGGTTTAAGAATATTAGGGATGGCAAACTATGTGGGCATGCGCGGAGCTTACCGAAATGTTTACAATGGGAAGGGGGAACAGATATGTGGAACAAACTATAGGGAATAACAACAACAACAGCATGGTCAGCGATAGAAATGGTCAGCGGCATGAAGAGACAGACGCAGTTATGTTTATTTCTGATCATATTAATACCAATGTGTTTATGTTAAATCGAGCATCGTTGAGTGTTGGGCATGCGTGGAAAGGGTGGCAAATATGTGGCAAGGGGAAAAGGGGACAAATATGGGAAACAAACTATAAACAGCATAATGAATTTCGCAATGTTATGCAACTATGATTAGGAGTGAAAAGGGAAGAGGCAGGAACAAATATGTGTTTACGAAATGTTTGGATCCAAGAGGAAACGGGGGGAGAGGAATATGCACGCCTTAGCTTCGAGTTTGATGTTTATTTTTGATTATATTAATACCAATGTGTTTATGTTAAATCGTTGAGTGTTTGGCATGCGCGGAGCTTACCGAAATGTTTACAAGGGGAAGGGGGACAAATATGGGAAACAAACTATAGGGACTATTGAGAATATCAACAAACAACAACATGCATGCATCAATTGTATCGGTAAAAATGGTCAGCGGTATTAGGAGACAGGCGCATGGTTTTGTATGATTTTAAAGACTGATGGGCGCCAAAAATAAAGAGGCGAACACTTGTTGATAAGAACCATTGGGCAGAAATATGATAAACAGCATAATGAATTTCGCAATCTTATGCAACTATGATTAGGAGTAAAAGGGAAAAGACAGGAACAAATATGTGTTTACGAAATGTTTGGATGCAAAAGGAAAAGGCGGAGGGGGATATCTTCTTGCATTCTGGGATACTTTTAATAAACGAACGTAATAATACATGATATTGTCAATACGAGGTATAATTATAATATAAAAGGAATCTATATTCCACTTTCAGTTGAGAGTTCATATCGTAAACTATTCATATCACAAGCAGTTGAGTAAAAAGTGATTTTTTACAGTGTAGAAGTGATTTTCAATATTTTCTGCAAAACCAAAAAGAGACTCAGAGTGAAAAGTGAATGAAAGTTATAAAGTTATAAAAATAGACTAAAAGTGAGAAAAACATTGAAACGTATTTACAATAGACAGCTTCCAATGAAATTTCTGCTCAAAAGCGTTGAGTTCTAAAGCTGCACTTAAAAAGCATTTGATGTTACATAAAGTTTGTGAAATATGTAAGAAAATGTTGGCAAACAAGTGGGCTTTAAAATTACATTATGAAGTGTATCACCCAAATTTTTATCAACTGCAAAATGAAGCTGTGAATCAACACCCTTCAGGAACATGGCAGAGACACCAAGAGATACAACAATCAAACCAACAACAAAATAAAATTGAAGGCATGAAACAAGGAACGACTTCTGGTGTAAATAGCGATATGATGCTAGTAAGGAGTGGATTCAATAATAGAATCCAAACCTTTCAATATAAAATAACAGAAGATACAATAGAAGTTGATTTAATATTTCAGGGGGCAAAAGCATCCCTTATTATTCAACTTCAAGAAGCACTAAATCGTCATTACAGAATCAAATTTAATTTAGAGTTGGGTGGAGAATATGTTAAACCTTGTAGCGAGAACATAATAATTAAAAAAATATACCACTACTCAAAAATGATGGAACTTGAAAGAGCTGATAACATTGACAATATAGTAAATGATCATTTTGATTACATAAAAACGAAGATGTCCGAGTTCCAAGAACGGGATTCCGGTTGGGCTCTGTTAAAGGTTTTCAGTTTGAAAATCAACATTAACAAGCATTCACCCATAAGAGGTTCCCAATATATACCCACACCTAAAGAACTAAAAAATAAAAGAGCCTGTATCAATATTTATAATGGAGACATTTACTGTTTCAAATGGTGTTTGATAGCGGCATTGGAAACTTCACAGCCATTAAATCCGTCAAAATGTTCTTCATACGACATAGATAATATTAATTCATCTATTATTACGTTGCAAAATGGTTTAACACTAAACTTTGAAGGAATAGAATTTCCGATGGAACTAAAGTATATAAAATTGTTTGAAGAAAAAAAATCCTAACGTTTTTGGTTATGAGTATTCTTCAAAATCAGTCGTTGGACCTTATTATATTACGAAACAAGAAAAGGACAAACATGTTAACTTGCTGCATTCTAATCAAATCTTTATCTAGGTGAGTTTTACATTTAAATAACATTTGCAATCAGTGTTTATATTACACCAGCAAATATGATTTTATGGAGCGGCATCGGGATTTGTGTAGTAAAGTTATTGCAAAAATGTCCGAAGAAGGTAAATCAACATTGTCATTTAAGAAATTTCATAAACAAATGAATGTTCCATTTGTTATATATGCTGATTTTGAGTGTGTTTTAAAAAAGATAGATAATTTAGATATGGTAATTAATAAGCATTTACCTTGTGCCTTTAGTTTTAATGTAAAATATAATTTTGATAGTAACTTAGATGAATTATATATATATTCAGGTAGGGATGCAGCAAAAAAATTTGCTGAAATGTTAAATTCTAAGTGTAGGGAATTTTTTAATACATATTTGATTGTTAAAAAAACCAATGACGCCATTAACGCCATCTCAAATTTTAGAATTTGAAAATGCAAAAATTTGTCATATTTGCGACAAAGAATTGGGTAGTGATAAGGTTCATGATCATTGTCATATAACGGGTTGGTATAGGGGAGCTGCACACAACGAGTGCAATATAAATTATACAGTTCCAACATTCATTCCAATTTTATTCCACAATTTTTCTGGATACGATTGCCATATTTTTACAAAAGAACTAATTAAATACATCCCTAGTAAGAAAACTAATATAATTCCACAAAATAAAGAATTATATATATCAGTATCACATGTTGTTGATTTGGGTAATGGTAGGGAACTTGAATACAGGTTTTTAGATTCTTTCAGATTCATGGCGGCAAGTTTAGAAACCTTAGACAACAATTTGGAAGATGCGGATTTGAAATCAGTTAGAGCACATTTCCCCATTGATAATCAATTCAATTTAATGAGGCGGAAAGGAATATTTTGCTATGAATATTTAGAAAGTTTTGATAAACTAAATGATACAATTCTTCCACCCATTGAAAAATTTTATAGTAATTTATATAATACCAGTTGTAGTATAGATAATTATGAGCATGCAAAACGTGTGTGGGAGTCATTTAATTGTCAGTCATTGAAAATCTTGTAAAAGGGTTCATAAACTTGATCCATGTCAGTACTGTACTGCACCAGGATTGTCTTTTGATGCGATGCTGCGTTTTACAAAAATAACACTTGATCTTCTAAGAGATTTGAACATGTTCAATGTTATTAAAAAGGGTATCAGGGGAGGATTAGTTCAATGTACCAAAAGATTAGCTAAAGTACCAAAAGATTAACAAGTATATGAAGGACTATGATAAAAATTCACCATCACACTATTTATTATATTTAGATGCCAATAATTTGTATGGTTGGGCAAAATTGAAACATCCCTATCTTCATTTTGAAGGAGATTTTAAATTTTGGTTGCAACCTTCGCCATTTTCTACCTGAAGGAATAACATTTTGTTGGAAATTCCAATTCATAGCATAATTTTACCATTCTCATATCATTCCAATTATTTTCTTAGTTTTATATATGTTACTTCTTAATCGGACGTATCAAATTGTAAATCAATATCAGATTTTATATTCGTACACATGTCCGTTTCTATATCTAAAATAAATGAATCTGTATCATAGCAAAGAGTAGCACGATTGCCATATTTTTTTTTTACCCTTTTGAAAGTGCAAAACAAAAACCTAAATAAATAGGTTTATTATATGTGACGTTTGTTTTATTCATTTGAATTGCCCATAATTCATCATTCTCAAATTGATTGCACTATGAAAATTTGGTTTTGATATCAGTTTTTGAACACCTATTCTACGTCTATCTCTATACTCCCAATGATTGACTAATTTAATGTTCTTCCGTTTATGAACATTTTCCATGGTTTTCCCAAAAACAGAATTATTATACAGTTTATATAAATCTTTAAGAAATGAATTAGATGCCTTTTGTCGTTCAGATGTATTTTTATCTATATATGGTGCTAACCATGGCGATTGTCGAAATGAAATTACAAAATGAACTTTTGCCAATTTTAGCCCATTTTCCAAACACTGTTTTAAAACCATGTAATGTATTGCATAGTTTTTCTTTGGGCTAAAATCAGCAATAAGCTTCTCATATTTTGAATCCCCAACCTTTTTATTTTCTGCACAAAAGGGTAAATCATTGTGTAGATCATGCAATTCTTCCGGATACTCAAGGTCTACTACGTATATGTATCCAATGGTAGAATTATGCATGAATTTAAGAATTTCTTCAACATCTGTTATTGCCTCTTCAGGCTAATCTTTTGGTACATTGAACTAATCCTCCCCTGATACCTTTTTTAATAACATTGAACATGTTCAAATCTCTTAGAAGATCAAGTGTTATTTTTGTAAAACGCAGCATCGCATCAAAAGACAATCCTGGTGCAGTATAGTACTGACATGGATCAAGTTTATGAACCCTTTTACAAGATTTTCTAAAATTTTCAAATACATCTGTTAATAGGAGCACATCTGTCTTCAAATATAGCTCCATATAGTCTTTTAATGACTGACAATTAAATGTCTCCCACACACGTTTTGCATGCTCATAATCATCTATACTACAACTGGTATTATATAAATTACTATAAAATTTTTCAATGGGTGGAAGAATTGTATCATTTAGTTTATCAAAACTGTCTAAATATTCATAGCAAAATATTCCTTTCCGCCTCATTAAATTGAATTGATTATCAATGGGGAAATGTGCTCTAACTGATTTCAAATCCGCATCTTCCAAATTGTTGGCTAAGGTTTCTAAACTTGCCGCCATGAATCTGAAAGAATCTAAAAACCTGTATTCAAGTTCCCTACCATTACCCATATCAACAACATGTGATACTGAAATATATAATTCTTTATTTTGTGGAATTATATTAGTTTTCTTACTAGGGATGTATTTAATTAGTTCTTTTATAAAAAGATGGCAATCGTATCCAGAAAAATTGTGGAATAAAATTGGAATGAATGTTGGAACTGTATAATTTATATTGCACTCTTTGTGTGCAGCTCCCCTATACCGACCCGTTATATGACAATGATCATGAACCTTATCACTACCCAATTCTTTGTCGCAAATATGACAAATTTTTGCATTTTCAAATTCTAAAATTTGAGATGGCGTTAATGGCGTCATTGGTTTTTTAACACTCAAATACGTATTAAAAATTTCCCTACACTTAGAATTTAACATTTCAACAAATTTTTCTGCTGCATCCCTACCTGTATATATAAATAATTCATCTAAGTTACTATCAAAATTACATTTTACATTAAAACTAAAGGCACAAGGTAAATGCTTATTAATAACCATATCTAAATTGTCTACCTTTTTTAAAACACACTCAAAATCAGCATATATAACAAATGGAACATTCATTTGTTTATGAAAGTTCTTAAATGACAACGTTGATTTACCTTCTTCGGGCATTTTTGCAATAACTTTACTACACAAATCCCGATGACGCTCCATAAAATCATATTTGCTGGTGTAATATAAACACTGATTGCAAATGTGTAAACGCCTTCTGCAATTCGTTAACTGATTATTTACCAACCTAAAATAAAAAAATAATTAGTATAATATTTAAAAATTGTTTATTTAAATGTAAAACTCACCTAGATAAAGATTTGATTAGAATGTAGTGAGATTTTCCATCGTTTTCTAATAGCAGCAAGTTAACATGTTTGTCCTTTTCTTGTTTCGTAATATAATAAGGTCCAACGACTGATTTTGAAGAATACTCATAACCAAAAACGTTTACGCTAATGTTGGGATTTTTTTCTTCAAACAATTTTATATACTTTAGTTCCATCGGAAATTCTATTCCTTCAAAGTTTAGTGTTAAACCATTTTGCAACGTAATAATAGATGAATTAATATTATCTATGGCGTATGAAGAACATTTTGATGGATTTAATGGTTGTGAAGTTTCCAATGCCGCTATCAAACACCATTTGAAACAGTAAATGTCTCCATTATAAATATTGATACAGGCTCTTTTATTTTTTAGTTCTTTAGGTGTGGGTATATATTGGGAACCTCTTATGGGTGAATGCTTGTTAATGTTGATTTTCAAACTGAAAACCTTTAACAGGGCCCAACCGGAATCCCGTTCTTGGAACTCGGACATCTTCGTTTTTATGTAATCAAAATGATCATTTAATATATTGTCAATGTTATCAGCTCTTTCAAGTTCCATCATTTTTGAGTTGTGGTATATTTTTTTAATTATTATGTTCTCGTTACAAGGTTTAACATATTCTCCACCCAACTCTAAATTAAATTTGATTCTGTAATGACGATTTAGTGCTTCTTGAAGTTGATTAATAAGGGATGCTTTTGCCCCCTGAAATATTAAATCAACTTCTATTGTATCTTCTGTTATTTTATATTGAAAGGTTTGGATTCTATTATTGAATCCACTCCTTACTAGCATCATATCGCTATTTACACCAGAAGTCGTTCCTTGTTTCATGCCTTCAATTTTATTTTGTTGTTGGTTTGATTGTTGTAAAGCCCACTTGTTTGCCAACATTTTCTTACATATTTCACAAACTTTATGTAACATCAAATGCTTTTTAAGTGCAGCTTTAGAACTCAACGCTTTTGAGCAGAAATTGCATTGGAAGCTTTCCATTGTAAATACGTTTCAATGTTTTTCTCACTTTTAGTCTATTTTTATAACTTTATAACTTTCGTTCACTTTTCACTCTGAGTCTCTTTTTGGTTTTGCAGAAAGTATTGAAAATCACTTATACACTGTAAAAAATCACTTTTACTCAACTGGTTGTGATATGAATAGTTTACGATATGAACTCTCAACTGAAAGTGGAATATAGATTCCTTTTATATACCGATACAATTGATGCATGTATGTTGTTGTTTGTTTGTTGATATTCTCAATAGTCCCTATAGTTTGTTTCCCATTTGTCCCCCTTCCCTTGTAAACATTTCGGTAAGCTCCGCGCATTCCAACACTCAACAATGCTCGATTTAACATAAACACATTGGTATTGATATGATCAGAAATAAACATAACTGCGTCTGTCTCTTCATGCCGCTGACCATTTATATCGCTAACCATGCTGTTGTTGTTTTTATTCCCTATATTTTGTTCCACATATCTGTTCCCCCTTTCCCCTTGCCACATATTTGCCTCCCTTTCCACGCATGCCCAACACTAAACGATGCTCGATTTAACATAAACACATTGGTATTAATATGATCAGAAATAAACATCAAACTCAAAGCTAGGGCGTACATATTCCTCTCCCCGTTTCCTCTTGTATCCAAACATTTCGTAAACACATATTTGTTACTGGCCCTTCCCTTTTCACTCCTAATCATAGTTGCACAACATTGCGAAATTCATTATGCTGCGTATAGT
>NW_026882178.1:0-38311 GCF_032173495.1 Musca vetustissima | reverse complement strand
TGGATTTATTAAGAATATTTTTCAAGGGCCAACTGAGGCGTGGATTTATTAAAGAATATTTTTCAAGGGCCAACTGAGGCGTGGATTTATTAAAGAATATTTTTCAAGGGCCAACTGAGGCGTGGATTTATTAAGAATATTTTTCATTTTCAAATCAATTTCCTTAAAAGCTTAGAATTAAAACTTCTTCTCTCCCCCTTCTCTCACTCTCTTTTTCTTTTAGGCATCCTCTCCTTGGCTTGGTTCGTTCATCTCCCATTGGGATTTATGCTAACAGCAATAAATTGTTATTTGGTGTTGTTTGATTTGAGGCGATTACTACTTACTCTTCATCATGTTGTGCCTGTTGTTGTTGTTGCTGCTGATGTTTTTGTTGATTGCTGTCGTCATGGTGAATGTGTGACTGAGTATTATTGCTGCTGTTGCTAGACTTGGCATGACGTCTGTGTGACAATCCAGCTGGTAGTAATAGGGCAGTTTCTGGAAGAAAATTGAAAATGAAAATCAATTGAATTAAAAAAAAAACAATTGAATTAAAAAAATGAAAAACTATATTTCGAATCCCTACAAATAGGCGTGGATTTTTTAATATATTTTTCTAAGGATTGGATTTTTTACAAATATTTTTCCAAAGCCTTACACTAGATGTGGACTTTTTAAATATATTTTTCTAAAACCCATAAATAGGTGCGGATTATAAGAAAATATTTTTCTAAGGCCTTAGTCCTTAATCAGGTTAATATCGCTTTGTGTAGCCCAAAGAGTTTGTAACGCCACGAAATATTGATTCGAGGCCCACCTTTAAGTATACCGATCGTCATATCTCGAATAGCTGAGTCGATCTAGACATGTCCGTCCGTCTTTCCATTATAATTTGTAAACACGATACAGGCCACAGTTATGGACCAATCTTCACGAAATTTTGCATGTAGTATGGGTTCTGCCCATTGAAGACCCCTCTTGTTTTTGGTAATGATCGATTAATATTTAGGGGATGAAATGGACCAAATACATAATTTTGTCGGGTCTTCTGGTTGCTTCAGAGGCTGCAATTATGGCCCGAACCTCGCGAAATTTTACATGGAAAGGGGATAGGACCAAAGAATATGCATGGTTGATAACGATCGGTCATTATTTAGCGGCTCAAATTGACCATGACAAATTTGTCAAAATTTGTATTCTATGGCGTATATATTTATTCCTGAAGGATATAGATCCGAGAAGTTGATAGTATATCCAAGAGGAGTGGTTTTTTAAAAATATTTTTAAGCCAAACATTAGGCGTTGAATTTAAAAAAAAATTGGGGCATTGCAATAGGGGTGTATTTATACCCTTCACCACACTGTGGTACAGGGTATTATGTCTTTGTGCATATGTTTGTAACAGGCAAAAGGAAACGAGATAGACACATGGTTCCTTTTGAGAATATGCATAGAATCACTTTTTAAGTCGTCCGTCTGTCTATCTGTCTGTCCATGTTAAATTGTAAACAAAGTACAGGTCGCATTTATGATCCGAATTGGATGAAATATGGCATAGGTCACTTATTCCGCCCAAGGTCGAACCCCATTGAAATTGGGAAAAATCGATGCAGATTTAGATATAGCTCCCATATATATATTTAACCGATTTAATGTAAACGGTCCCTATATATCTTTCGATTTGTACGAAATTTGGTACAGCCTAATCATTTAGGTCTAGAATGATGTCCGAAATATGGTCCAGATTTAGATATAGCTCCCATATATAGTTTCGTCCGATTTCATGTAAATGGTACCCCAAAGTCCCTATATATCTTTCGATTTGCACGAAATTTGGCATATTGTTCTGAGTTAAGTCTAGAGTGATGTCTGCCAAGTTTCGAGAAAATTGGTCCAGATTTAGATATAGCTCCCATATATAGTTTCGTCCGATTTCATGTAAATGATGCCCCAAAGTCCCTATATATCTTTCGATTTGCACGAAATTTGGCATATCGTACTGAGTTAAGTCTAGAGTGATGTCTGCCAAGTTTCGAGAAAATCGGTCCAGATTTAGATATAGCTCCCATATATAGTTTCGTCCGATTTCATGTAAATTGTGCACCAAAGTCGCTATATATCTTTCGATTTGCACGAAATTTGGCATAACGTACTGAATTGAACCTAGAGTGATGTCTGCCTTGTTTCGTGAAAATCGGTCCAGATTTATATATAGCTCCCTTTTATTATATATTGATTTTAAGTAATTGACGCACCAATGAACCAATAGCCTGATAGGAAGAAAAAGTTCTGAAATTAGTATAACCTAACCTGTGACAAGTTTGTTTGAAATCGCTTAATATTTGGATAGAGCTTCCATATATATTTTCGCCCGATTTCAAGTAAATTGGGCATCAAACTCCTCATGTTAGTCAATTGACATCAAATTTTGCACAACTTACAAAATTGAGCATAGAATTACGTAGTTGCGTTTTGTAGAAGTACATACATAGCCCAACGGATGACCTATTTATATTTGTTTGAAGTCGATTTACATACTTTATGGATAGATTTAGGTAGATTCTCATTTAGATAAATATTACATATTTTATTTTATCCAATTTCATGTTAATAGTCCTGTTTAATATACCCATAGTGGTGAAGGGTATCATATAGTCGGCCCCGTCCGACTTTACTACTTTCCTTACTGGTTTTGAAAATATTTTATCTATCAGTAGGTCTAATGACTTAGCTTTGCTTAGGACGCAATTTTTTTGCGATTACTGTCTTAGTAAAAGGGTGGATGTGGCCACGGGCATCTGTCACTTTCGTTAAAATACCACAAGGTTTATTTAATCAATAAAAAAACAACAGATTCTTATTTGGTGATTTCCGTATAGCTACCCGTAACAACATCCAACATTACTCACACAGTCAAACACTCGATGAAATCATATATTCCCGTTTGCCCACCGTTTTGATGGAGGATGAAACTAATTTTCACGCCATTTAATTTACATGTTCATAATACCAGAATATTGCACGTGCTCGCGCACCTTCCCCCACTCCGCTCTTCAGCCAGCCATCTATCCAGCTGATGACATAAAGGTTGGTGAATTTTTGTTACCCTGCAGAAAAGGGTAAAGGCTGTTCGACACTACTCATTTATGCTGATAATGGCAATGGAGCTCAGCTGCTAGATAAAGCGGTTGTCAATTGGGGAAATTGGCACATCAGGATGACGCCAATGTTTGTTATTGCCAATGTTGTGTTTTTGCTGTTGCCTCCTTCCCATTAACCTCCATGACATCGCCACAAACGAACTAGACCAAACGACCGCAAATGTTTGCACGAAAATAGAAAATTTGCATAAACATTTTTCGCAGCAATTGATGCGAACGACTGCGGAGAATGACACCATCTCACCATGAGAATGACAACAATCGCTAACCGCTAATTTTATCAAGCGGAAATCATTTAAGGCATCATGAAAAACACTGCGTTCTCAATGAGAGAAGGAGAGGATCGTTAATGTTTGTGGAAATTACCATATGAGTAAAAAACAGAACAACACACCGATAGGAAACGAATCTTAATGAGGTCACAATGTGGGTGCAATTACCATAAAAACCATGGGTATTGAATCACTGTGTACGTGAGCTGCATGACATCGAAAAAAATGACATTAAAAGAAAACATTAAATCAAAAGAAAAAAATTCATAAATTTTCAAAGATTTTTAAAGCAGTAAGGAAAGTAGTAAAGTCGGACTGGGCCGACTATATGATACCCTTCACCACATTGAATATATTCTACAAATGTATCCTAAAAGAATTCGCCTTTTCGAAGCAACATTGACATATAATTGAACGAACTTAAATGTGTGATCTTTATCTAGATCGAAACCGACCAACATCAATCCCTACACATGCCATTCTGCAACCTATGCACTATTTAAAATTTAATCTCAATCAGACACCCATTGATTATTTGGTATACAATTAACATGAATAAGTCAAAATTATATATAATAGAGGTGTATGTAAATCTGAACCGGTGTATGTAAATCTGTATGTAAATCTGAACCGATTTCAACGGTTATTAGGTTATGCCAAAATTGGTGAAAATCAAAAGATTTTCAAAGACTTTGGTGCACCATTTACCTAAAATCGAGCGAATCTATATATGGGAGCTATATGTAAATCTCAACCGATTTTCAAGAAACTTAGTACACATCATTCTAGACCTAATTCATTACGCTGTGCCAAATTTCGTGCTAATCGAAAGATATATAGGGACTTTCGTGCACCATTTACCTTAAATCGGACGAAAATATATATTGGAGCTATATCTAAATCTGAAGCTATTTCCGCGAAACTTAACACACATTATTCCAGACCTTACGTTTTGAAAAATTTCGTGCAAATTGGTATGTATATAGTGTACACCATTCACATAAAATCGGATGAAAATATATATAGGAGCTATATCCAAATCTGAACCGATTTGTTTGAAACAGAGCGCATATTATTATGCACTCAATTCAGTACGCTATGTCAAATTTCGTACAAATCAAATGATATATAGTTACTTTGGTGCACCATTTACATAAAATCGGACGAAACTATATATGGGAGCAATATCTAACTCTAAACCGATTTAAACAAAACTTGGCATATATCAATTTCGACCTACTTCAGTTTTCTGTGCAAAATTTTTTCTCAATTGGACCAATATTGGCAGTATGATACTCCAGTTACATAAAATCGGACGAAACTATACATGGGAGCTATATCTAACTCTGAACCGATTTCAACAAAACTTGGAATATATCAATCAGGACCTAATTCAATACTCTGTGCCAAATGTTGTCTCAATCGGACCAACATATTTTTCGTTAGCCCAAAAATATGCAATTGTGTGTACATTATTTTACGATCAAATAAAATTCGCACGAACTTGGTACCTCTCTGCCTTAATTGTTATATTTGTCCCTACATTTCCTTTGGGTATGTAAAGTTTTGGTTTCCTAAATTAGAACACATTTCCCCACTTAGGTGGGTCATATAAAATTCAATTTGTGCTTCAATTATCATTATTTGGAAATGTTAGGAAAAGTTTTCAACAAAACAAATCCCCATGACATAAAATTTGTTGCATATTTCAGGGCTAATTGTTAATATCCTGTATTGTTGGTTAATTTTCCACAAGCACCAGCCATGACATTTACATACGGGAGGATTGTAAAACTTTATTAGCATAATAATAAAAATATATATAAAAGGATCATAAAATTTGGGAGAATATATGCAATTAAAAAACACAATAAAAAATTATAGCATATGTTAAGGGGGTTATGTGTGAAAAACATTAAATTAAATTAAAGGAATTTTAAATATAATATGTAAATAAATGCAAAAAAGGAACAAAAGGCTTTGTTAAAAGTTCTCCTTTTAGCATTTGTTACACATTAACCCTCCTTACAGTCCGTCTACCTCTTACCCTATAGAACCAGTTAATCTGCATCTCTCACTTCATTTTGTGGTTTATATATAAAATCACAAAAAATTCTCAGAAGTGAGAAAAGTACCTGGATATGATTGCAAACGTTAATTGTACAACATCACATTACAATATGAAGTTCGGTGGCCTCCCACCCACTCCCACACACACTCACAGGGCAATAATTACACTTGTTTAGTTGCTTGATTTTTGTTGGGTTTTACTTTTTCTTTGCAACATATCCATTAGTATGTTTGTCAAATTGACATACCAGTGAGTGAGTGTATGTACTTGTGTGTTTGTGTTTTGGTATATTAATATCCTTGTAAATAATTGTGAAATCATGAGTGTGTGCCTGCCGCTTTCCTCTCTTGGTCATAACTTATAATTAACGTTTTCTTTTCTGTTTT
Organism: Musca vetustissima; assembly: GCF_032173495.1. Lineage (NCBI taxonomy): Eukaryota > Metazoa > Arthropoda > Insecta > Diptera > Muscidae > Musca > Musca vetustissima. The sequence goes on along the minus strand of NW_026882178.1, from coordinate 32,439 downwards.
TGTATGTGTTTGAGCATTTATGTACGTATATGTATGAGTGATGAACACACTTAAAAACGTTTGCTTAACTAATATAAAGAAACCATATATAACAAGTTGTACTCTCCACACGAAACCATTAATAGCTTGTACACAAGTGGTAAATGGTTCAAGAAGGACCTCAGGATGGTGGCAAAAGAGAAGACGAGAAAACGCAAACCATGAACATTGCTCATTAACGTCATAAAAATAATTGTTAATGCAAAGCTTTAACAAACACATATACACACCCACATGCACATCCTCTCAGGCAGTCCTTGTCCGTTTGAGTAAAAGTAAATATTTACGGCTGAGTAAACGACACATATAAGTAGAACGTGAGGAACGGATTGAGGTAACAGAAGACGAAAAAATATTGGATCACGCGTGAATTTTTTAAAATATGTTTCTAAGGACCACACAGAGGCGTGGAATTTTTAAAAATATTTTTTAAGACATTACAATAGGATTGCATTTTTTTAATATTTGCTAAAGCGTGACTATAGGCGTGAATTTTATTTTAATATTTTTGTAAGACTTAGAAGGCCGCGGATTTTTTTACCCTTCACCACGCTGTGGTACAGGGTATTATGTCTTTGTGCATATGTTTGTAACAGGCAAAAATATTCGAGATAGACCCATGGTTCCTTTTGAGAATATGCATAGAATCACTTTCTGAGTCGATGTGTGTGCTAAGTTGCGTGAAAATCGGTTCAGATTTAGATAGAGTTCCCATATATATTTTAGTCCGACTTAATGTAAATGGTGCACCAAAGACCTTATGTATTCTTCGAATTGCACGAAATTTGATGTTGTTAAGTTTCCTGAAAATCAGTCCAGATTTACGTATAACTCCCATATATATTTTCATCCGATTTAATTTAAATGGTGTACCAAAGTTCCTACATATCTTTCGATTTGCATGAAATTCGGCATAGAGTACTAAATTATGTATAGAAATATGTGTGTAAAATTTCGTGAAAATCGATTTAGATTTATATATAGCTCCCATATATATTGTCGTCCGACTTAATGTAAAGGTGCCCCAAAGACCCATATGTATTCTTCGAATTCGAAATTTAGCATATCTTACTTAATTCAGACTAGAATTAAGTGTGTTATGTTTCGTGAAAATCGAAATGATGTGTGCTTAATTTGGTTCAGATTTAGATATATATATATATATATATATATATATATAAGTCAGATTTAATGTAAATGGTGCACCAAAGTCCGAATATATTTACGATTTGCACGAAATTCGACATAGCCTACTGAATTGAGTCTAGAATGATGTGTGCTAAGTTTCCTGAATATCCGTTCAGAGTTAGATATAGCTCCCATATATATTTTCGTCCGATTTTACATTTAACACGAAATTTTGCACAATGTATCAAATTGAGTCTTGAATGTTGAAATTGGTGCAGATGCAGCCATAGCTTCCATATATATTTCAAACAGGTGTCTGATTGAAATTAAATTTTTAACAGTGCGGCGTGCCCATGGTACCCAGATAACTCTAAATCTGCCCAGTCGGCCCAGTCCGACTTTACTACTGACTCTACTACTTTTCTAGTTCAAGGCATGGATATAAGAAAAATTTTAAGGCTTACCTAGCTATACAACACAGTCGGGGGAACCACCGCACGCGTGCACTCTCGCGAGAGTAAATATCACTATTCTCTCACATACATTCAACTAAACCAATTGAAAAACCATTGACACACACACAGAGTCATGTGCGTGAGAACAGAATTTTTTACGCTCTGCCCGTTCCTGCTATACAATAAAGGTTGATTTTTTAAAAATATTTGCGTGGCACCTAGTCCAAGGCGTGACTTTTTTACAAATATTTTTCTAAGGCCTTACAATAGGCATCGATTTTTTAAAAAAATATTTTTTGAGGCCTTGGAATATGCACCCCACGTTTATTGCTTAGAAGTATTATATATTTTATAATTTATGCCCCTCAAAGTATACCACATTACACTTGAGCTCATAAATACCTAATAAGAAATCAATATATCTCCATTAATTTCCATTTTATGGCTATTAGAACAGTTTCCCAAATAAATACTTAATTCCATATAATAACATTTTGTTCGCATAAATCTTAGGCTTGGTGATATTCCGCTATTGTTTGTATTATTTCTATACTTAGCAGCAATGAAGTTGTCATCCCTGAAATTGTTAGACAAACAATTGTGGGTTTTTGATTTGTTTTTAGTATTTTGTTGTTGTTGTTGTTGGCAATAATTTGTTTTGTGTTTCTCTGGTTTTCTGTATATTTCCATTGTTTATATTGTGTTATTATTTATTTACTTTTAGAGGATTTTTATGTGAACATAATAAAGAATAAATTTTCTATGCCATAAAATATGCAATATATGATCATGGATATATGCGTGTATGTGTGGTATCAACGACAATGGGGAAATACAAGAAACAACACCACCAACATCAATATCATCATCAACAACATTGTTGTCACCACATTTTATTTGTATAAATATAGAAATACAAATATAAATAACAATCACGGACTTACACGCACACACATCCACCCATATATATACAGAATCGAACAATCACTGTGATAGCCTCAGCTCTACTTGTAGCGTGGGCCAAAAAGCCCGAATAAGTTAAACAATATATCGGATGATTATGTTGGCATTGCTTTGTTGTCGTTATTATCTACGTGCATCCCTAAAAGTATGCTATAGCCATTGGGGGATTTAACTGAAATAATGATAACAACAATTACTAAACAATTCAACAACAATCATTGAAATCTCTGGCAATGGAATTGAATTTGTAATGGCCATGGAATTAAATTTTTGTTTCCAAAAGTTTGGTGAAAAATTTACATAAAAAAATTAGAAAACCAGTAAGGAAAGTAGTAAAGTCGGACGGGGCCGACTATATGATACCCTTCACCACTTTGAGTATATTCAACAGATGAATCCTAACAGAAGTCGCATTTTTAAAGGACCAGTAAAATGAAATTGGAACCATAAACACGTCATTCTGCAACCGATACTAAATTCTTCATTTGGTCAGATATAGAAGCTATATCTAAATCTGAACCGATTTCAGGAAACTTAACACACATCATTCTAGACCTAATTTGTTACGCTGTGCCAAATGTCGTGCAAATTGAAAGATATATAGGGACTTTGGTGCACCATTTACATTAAATCTGACGAAAGTATATGTGGGAGCTATATATAAATCTGAACCGATTTTCAGGCAACTTTACACACATCATTCTAGACCTAATTTGCTACGCGGTGCCAAATTTCGTGCTTAAATCGACTCAAAAAGTGATTCTATGCATATTCTCAAAAGGAGCCATGGGTCTATCTCGATTATTTTTGCATGTTACAAACATATGCACAAAAACATAATACCCTGTACCAGAAAAAAGAATTTGGTTCAAGAACCTCATAACCTGGGGGCTACCAGAAAAAATTGACCAATATTTATAATTTATAGTGGAGAGATGTGCTACCTAATAAGAACTCGACGTACTAAATTACAGTCAATTTGGTCGAAAAATCCGATCAGAACCCCCAAAATACCAACAATTTTGGGGTACCGTTATATGGGTACTACCAGAAAAACTGGACCTATATTTATAAATTTTAGTGGAGTAATTTGGTACCCAATAAGAACCCAATGTACAAAATTTCAGCGAATTCAGTTATAAAACGAGCCCAAAAACCCGAAAATACCGAAAATTGGGGGTGCCCTTATATGGGGGCTTTCTGAAAAAATGGACCTTTATTTATAATGTTTGGTAGGGAGATTTGCTACCCAATAAGAACACAAAGTACCAAATTTCAGTGAATTCGGTCGAAAAATGCGATCAAAACCCCCAAAATACCGAAAATTGGGGGTAATCTTATATGGGGGCTATCCGAAAAAATGGACCTTTATTTATAATTTTTGGTAGGGAGATTTGCTACCCAATAAGAACTCAATGTACAAAATTTCAGGGAATTCAGTTAAAAAACGCGCTCAAGAACCTCAAAATACCGAAAATTTGGAGGTACCCTTATATGGGGGCTATGCGAAAAAATGGACCGTTATTTATAATTTTTGGTAGGGAGATTTGCTACCCAATAAGAACACAAAGTACCAAATTTCAGCGAATTCGGTCGAAAAATGCGATCAAAACCCCCAAAATACCGAAAATTGGGGGTAATCTTATATGGGGGCTATCCGAAAAAATGGACCTTTATTTATAATTTTTGATAGAGAGATTTGCTACCCAATAAGAACTCAAAGTACCAAATTTCAGCGAATTCAGTTAAAAAACGCGCTCAAGAACCTCAAAATACCGAAAATGTTGGGGTACCCTTATATGGGAGCTATGCCTAAACGTGGACCGATTGTTTCCAATTTCAATAGGGTTCGTCCTTGGGCCAATTAAGTGACCTGTGCCAAATTTCATCAAAATCGGATCATAAATGCGACCTGTACTTTGTTAACAAAAATACATGGACGGACGGACAGATGGACGGACGGACGGACGGACGGACGGACGGACAGACGGACATGCATAAATCGACTCAGAAAGTGATTCTATGCATATTCTCAAAAGGAACCATGGGTCTATCTCGATTATTTTTGCCTGTTACAAACATATGCACAAAGACATAATACCCTGTACCACAGTGTGGTGAAGGGTATAATTAACATGTAGAGGTCGCAATATAAATTGAATAAAACTGGTCAACAGGGGAAATTAAAAACATAGGATAGACATAAAAAAATATTTTTAAAAAATCCGAGACTATTTATAGGCCTTATAAAAATATTTAAAAAAATCCACGTCCACATCTATTGTTAGGCCTTAGCTAGACATTTTAAAAAACCCACGCCTATGGATAGACATTAAAATTTTTTTAAAAACGCCACGCTTTTTGTGGGCCTTAGAAAAATATCTGTAAAAGATCTACGCCTACTGTCAAGAAAATGCTTTAATTCCATTCGGGCAGATTTAGAGTCGTCTGCGTACCATGGGACAAATTTATGGAAAACGATTTATAGCAAAATTGATACACGCTATTCAGTACGCATCTGCAACAATTTCAACAAAACCCAATAACGTTATTCAAGTCTCAATTTGATACGCTGTGCATTAGAAATTTGGTGCAGCATTTATGTAAAATTGAATGAAAATATATATGGGAGCTATATCTAAATCTGAACGGATCTTCATGAAACTTAGCACACGTAATTCTGGGCTTAATTCAGTAGCCTGTGCAAAATTTCATGCGAATCGAAAGATGAATAGGGTCCTTGGTGCACCATTTACCTTAAATCGGACGAAAATATTTATGGGAGCTATATGTAAATCTGAACGGATTTTCCCGAAACTCACCATTCATCATTCTAGGCTCAATTCTGTACCTTGTGCCAAATTTCGTGCAAATCGAAAGATATTTCAGGAATATGCACCAGGTGCACCAAATCTATTGATATATAGGGACTTTGGTGCACCATTTACCTTAAGGGAACCCCACCCATTCTCGATTTTAATTTTTCATGATTTTCAATGGGCTGGTAAATCAATACCAATGCTTGTTAAGGTTTGTAACTTTGCACATATATATTTGAAGATTTAAAAGAGAAGAAAAATAATTTACAAAAAATTTTGTTACTGTTTTGTTGTTGTTTTTTGTAATTAAAGAAAAGCCCTTATTTTTGATGGCGGGCATGATAACTCCTCACTGGATCATCGGAATCCGAAAATTCCAACGGTGTTAGAAAGAGTACATGTCTGGCTCTCGTATGAACTAGGATTATTGACTTCGCTCTAAAATTAACAAAATGGTGGACCTTTGAAAAAATATTTGAGGAAAATCGCCGATTTTTTACCAAAAACCAAGTTAAACCAGTAAGGAAAGTAGTAAAGTCGGACGGGCCGACTATATGATACCCTTCACCACTATGGGTATATTAAACAGGACTATTAGCATGAAATTGGATGAAATAAAATATGTGATATTTATCTAAATGTTAATCTACGTAGATCTATCCATAAAGTATGTAAATCGACTTCAAACAAATATAAATGGGTCATCCGTTGGGCTATGTCTGTACTTCTAGAAAACGCAACTACATAATTCTATGCTCAATTTTGTACGTTGTGCAAAATTTGATGTCAAACTGACTAACATGAGGAGTTTGATGCCCAATTTACTTGAAATCGGGCGAAAATATGTATGGAAGCTCTATCCAAATATTAAGCGATTTCAAACAAACTAGTGACAGGATAGGTTATACTAATTTCAGAACGTTTTGTTCCTATTGGTTCTTGGTGCGTCAATTACTTAAAATCAATCTATAATAAAAGGGAGCTATATCTAAATCTGGACCGATTTTCACGAAATAACGCAGACATCACTCTAGGCTCAATTCAGTACGTTATGCCAAATTTTGTGCAAAACGAAAGATATATAGGGACTTTGGTGCAACATTTACATGAAATCGGACGAAACTATATGTGGGAGCTATATAGAAATCTGGACTGATTTTCTCGAAACTTGGCAGACATCATTCTAGACTCAATTCAGTACGTTATGCCAAATTTCGTGCAAATCGAAGGATATATAGGGACTTTGGTGCACCATTTACATGAAATCGGACGAAACTATATATGGGAGCTATATGTAAATCTTGACCTATTTTCACGAAACTTGGCAGACATCATTCTAGGCCTAAATGATTAGGCTGTACCAAATTTCGAAATCAAAAGATATATAGGGACTTTGGGGCACCATTTACATGAAATCGGACGAAACTATATATGGAAGATATATCTAAATCAGGACCGATTTTCATGAAACTTGGCAGACATCATTCTGGGCTCAATTAAGTACGTTATGCCACATTTCGTGCAACTCGAAGGATATATAGGGACTTTGGTGCACCATTTACATGTAATCGGACGTAACTATATATGGGAGCTATATCTAAATCTGGACCGATTTTCTCGAAACTTGGCAGACATCATTCTGGGCTCAATTAAGTACGTTATGCCAAATTTCGTGCAAATCCAAGGATATATAGGGACTTTGGTGCACCATTTACATGTAATCGGACGAAGCTATATATGGGAGCTATATCTAAATCTGGACCGATTTTGTCGAAACTTGGCAGATATCATTCTAGCCTCAGTTCAGTACGTTATACCAAATTTCGTGGAAATCGAAAGATATATAAGAACATTAGGGCACCATTTACATGAAATCAGACGAAACTATATATGGGAGCTATATCTAAATCTGGACCGATTTTCTCGAAACTTGGCAGACATCATTCTGGGCTCAATTAAGTACGTTATGCCAAATTTCGTGCAAATCGAAGGATATATAGGGGCTTTGGTGCACCATTTACATGTAATCGGACGAAGCTATATATGGGAGCTATATCTAAATCTGGACCGATTTTCACGAAACTTGGCAGACGTCATACTAGGCTCAATTCAGTACATTATACCAAATTTCGTGCAAATCGAAAGATATATAAGAACATTAGGGCACCATTTACATGAAATCGGACGAAACTATATATGGGAGCTATATCTAAATCTGGACCGATTTTCACGAAACTTGGCAGACAACACTCTAGGCTTAATTCAGTACGTTATGCCAAATTTCGTGCAAATAAAAAGATATATAGGGACTTTGGGGCACCATTTACATGAAATCGGACGAAACTATATATGGGAGCTATATCTAAATCTGGACCGATTTTCACGAAAATTGGCAGACATCATTATAGGCCTAAATGATTAGCCTGTACCAAATTTCGTGTAAATCGAAAGATATATAGGGACCGTTTACATTAAATCGGTTAAATATATATATGGGAGCTATATCTAAATCTGAACCGATTTTTCCCAATTTCAATAGGGTTCGTCCTTGGGCCGAATAAGTGACCTATGCCAAATTTCATCCAATTCGGATCATAAATGCGACCTGTACTTTGTTTACAATTTAACATGGACAGACAGACGGACGGACGGACGGACATGCATAAATCGACTTAGAAAGTGATTCTATGCATATTCTCAAAAGGAACCATGGGTCTATCTCAATTATTTTTGCCTGTTACAAACATATGCACAAAGACATAATACCCTGTACCACAGCGTGGTGAAGGGTATAATAAGGAAGATCTTCACCGATTGGCTTTATCCTAGTTCATACGATAGCTATACACTCACAGAGAAACGTGTAAAAATTGGGTTATTAGTGTTTGAGTTATCGTGCCCGCCATTCACAAAAAAATATTTAGAGAAAAACGCTTTTTAAGTTTGAGAATCCCTTCAGCAGTCACTTGATGCTGACACAATAAATCGGCTATATCTTCAAGAGTTCTTGAGATTTTCACTTGAAATTTTGTAGGGACATCCATTAATTAGTGTAGATTCGAATTATAACAACAAAATTTTTGACCCCGAGAATGGGGGGGGTCCCCTTAAATCGGAAATATATATATATATATATATATATGGGAGCTATATCTAAATCTGAACCGATTTTCACGAAACCTAACACACATCATTCTACTCTTAATTCAGTACGCTACGCAAAATTTCGTGCAAATCGAAAGATTCATAGGGACTTTGGTCCACCATCTGTAATATCTAAATCTAAACCGAATTTAACGAAACTTAGCATACACCATTCTAGAGTTGATTCAGTACGATGTGCCAAATTTCGTGCAAATCGAAAGATATATAGGGTATTTTGTGCACCATTTACAGGCAATCGGACGAAATATATATGGGAATTATATCTAAACCGATATTTACGAATCTTAGCACACATCATTATAGACTCAAATCAGTATGGTGTGCCAAATTTCGAACAAATCGTAAGATATTTAAGGTCTTTGGTGAGTCATTTACATTAAACCGGACGAAAATATATATGGGAGCCATATCTAAATCTAAACCGATTTTCACGAATCTTATCACACATCATTCTGGACATAATTCAGTACCCTATGCCAAATTTCGTGCAAATCGATATATTTATATAGGGACTTTGGTGTCTCGTTTACCTTAAATCGGACGAAAATATATATGGCAGCTATATTTAAATCTAACCTGTTTTTCTCGAAACATGATATACGTCATTCTAGACTCAATTGAGTATCCAATGCCAAATTTCGTGCAAATCGAATGATATATAGGGACTTTGGGCCACCATTTACATAAAATCGGACAAAACTATATGTATAAGGTTGATACGTCCTGACTCAACTTCCCGAGATCAGTCAATCACGTCTGCTGATTGACACCACGGGCATCTCCTCTGCAAGTTCCCTCAGCGGAGACCGTAGAGTGCAGATGCCACCGAGCAGTGGTTGTTGCTGGTTTGCTCTCCTTGCTCGACACTTTTCTCCCATTGGAAAATGTTAATGTAGTAGTAAACGACAACCGATCCTCAGCGATCACCGCAATCCTCTGTGATTGCATGAACCACAGCGTTCACTTGTCGACCAACCTCCTTAGAGTTAACCTGTCTACGTTATTAACAGGTCTCAGCGCCGCCACCATAAATTACAAGAGGTAATTTATTTGTTGTAATAAAGAATAGATTGCCACCAATAAAACCGATATTATTAAAATAATTTAACTAATACTTCCTTGCATTTTATTTCTTTTGACCCTTCTTTTATTTTCCATATACACCATTAACTGCTTGGGAGCTCTCGTTGTCGCTTCACCCCGCTCCCTTAAGTTAATACATTGAACACCCGCAACCACCACACACAACACCACGGCGAGGAGTAGAGCACACTCAACACTATATATGGGAGCTATATCTAAATCTGAAGCGAATTTCACGAAACTTAGCACACATCATTCTGGACCTAATTTAGTACTCTCTGCCAAATCGTCCAAATCGAAAGATATATAGGAACTTTGGTACACCATTTACTTTAATATTCAATAGGGTCCATCTTTGGGCCAAATAAGTGACTTGTACCAAATTCCATCTAAATCGGATCATAAATGCGACCTGTACTTTGTTTACAATTTAAAATCTACAGACGGACATGCATAAATCGACTCCGAAAGTGATTCTGTGCATATTCTCAAAAGAAACCATGGGTCTACCTCGATTCCTTTTGCCTATTACAAATATATGCTCCAAGACATAATACCCTGTACCACAGTGTGGTGAAGGGTATAAAAATCCACGTCTTGGAATTAAAAAAGAATTTAAAAATCCACGCCTTGGCATTAAAAAATAATTTAAAAAATCCACTGCTAATTGTAGGCATTTTGGACTTTAAACAGGAAATTTTAAACAGCGAACGGGAATTTAATTGGACGAATACGAATTATCTTTCCGCCTTAGGATTAATTCAAGGAGGGTCAAATTCATCTGACCAAAACTTTTATTCTTACTCTACACCTGGAACACATAGGGGGTAGTTTTTTTATGTAGTTTAAGTATATATAATTTTAGTTTAATTGTTTTGTTTTGGTTTTTTGTAGTTGTAAGTCCTAGTTATAAGTACACATCAAAATATAGATAAAACTCTATTCGCTACAGCAAGTGTCGGGAGCAAACACTATTTATCTCATTTTCAAATTATTTGTTAATTACAATTACATATCTAAAGAATGTTTAAGCATGTAGCATCCCCATTTTATGTTATGATATTAGAATAATACATGATAGTTTTAAGTGTCCCTGATATTTATTGTTATTGTTAATACCATGTCCTTAATGAAATGAATGAAGTCTCAATAAATACAAATCAATCAAATCAATCACATAGATTCCTATATTTAAGCACAATATCGAGAACCCCCTAATTCTGTAGCATACTTTCAGGCGTTACATTTCTAGAATAGAAAACAAATCTTGAGTTATTTTAATATTTTGTATGTTGAAGTTTTTCTGACAAGCAGTTTTATGTATTTGTTCGCTCATGACAAGTGTATTTACAGAAATGTTTATTTTTTTCGTATTTGTATTTACACTTTATGTTGTTGTTGTTCTTGCTATTGCTGGGGATGTTCGTGCCTTTCAGATGGAAATCTGCCCCTCCACTTTTTCAAAAATATTTTTTGTATGGTTAAATGTGTGATTGTTAATAAATGTTTACATTTTATTTATGAGGGGTAGTCTTTATACTCTTGTTTGCCATAAAATTTCCATAGTTAAATAATAAAAGAGATATTGGAAGTGATGAGAAAAATGATGATGGTGGTTAGATGAAGGAACGAAGTGTAAATATGAATGTATTTCTTTCCCATCCGCTCAATGGCTATATGCTAGAAAATTCCCCCCGTATGGTACTTGGAAAGTCACACGCCCCTTGCATATCTAACACTTTTATGTATGTAAGGCGAATACTGGCATCTACCCAGCTATTCAGACAGCCTGTCAGTCAGTCAGCCATTGAGCCAGCTTATATCACGTAGGGAATGTTTATTTTTTTGAATACCATGGATATTTGTGATAAATCTAAATGCAGTATAGTAAATATGAGGGTAATAAATATGATCAGGGGTGTGCGGGGGTGTAATCTAAAAACAAACACATATATTATTATGCTTTTGTTACAGTTGAATTTCCTATAGAATTTCTACCCCTGTAGTGATGCTCCACATAAAAACCAAAGAATAATTGAAGCGCGAAATTTGGTTATGACATAGGGGTATGGGAAGAGGGCAATAACAAATAAATTGCAATACACATTTCATTATATTAAATTTAAAGAATTTCCTTACATAAAATGATAAATGAGTGGGGTGGGGGAACACAATTCCGGAACTCCACTCGGAAGGACATATTTTCTTTGCGAAATCGTGTTAGCCCTTAGGGTTGTTGTTTTTGGCAGCAAGGCTGCTGAAGCAGCAACAGCAAAAATGAATTCAGTTACTTTTTTAATTGATATTTCTAGTCGATAAATAAATTTGACACGCCTATAAGGTATGCTATGCCTTTTATTAAAAAACAATTAAGACTGAGGCAAGAGAAGAGTTTTCAAATATTTTATTACAACAGTTTTGTTTGAAAAAAACCTATAAAATGTGGTTTCAATAACTTTCTGAAGGTCCGGATAAAAAAAAATATTTTAATTATACCCTTCACCACACTGTGGTACAGGGTATTATGTCTTTGTGCATATGTTTGTAACAGGCAAAAGGAAACGAGATAGACACATGGTTCCTTTTGAGAATATGCATAGAATCACTTTCTAAGTCGATTTATGCATGTCCGTCCGTCCGTCCGTCTGTCCGTCTGTCTGTCTGTCTGTCTGTCTGTCCATGTTAAATTGTAAACAAAGTACAGGTCGCATTTATGATCCGAATTGAATGAAATTTGGTATAGGTCACTTATTCGGCCCAAGGACGAACCCTATTGAAATTGGGAAAAATCGGTTCAGATTTAGATATAGCTCCCATATATATATTTAACCGATTTAATGTAAACGGCCCCTATATATCTTTCGATTTGCACGAAATTTGGTACAGCTTAATCATTTAGGTCTAGAATGATGTCTGCCAAGTTTCGTGAAAATCGGTCCAGATTTAGATATAGCTCCCATATATAGTTTCGTCCGATTTCATGTATATGGTGCCCCAAAGTTCCTATATATCTTTTGATTTGCACGAAATTTGGTATAACGTACTGAATTAAGCCTAGAGTGATGTCTGCCAAGTTTGGAGAAAATCGGTCCAGATTTAGATATAGCTCCCATATATAGTTTCGTCCGATTTCATGTAAAAGGTGCCCCAAAGTCCCTATATACCTTTCGATTTGCTCGAAATTTGGCATAACGTACTGAATTGAGCTTAGAATGATGTCTAACAAGTTTGGAGAAAATCGGTCCAGATTTAGATTTAGCTCCCATATATAGTTTCGTACGATTTCATGTAAATGGTGCCCCAAAGTCCGTATATATCTTTTGATTTGCACGAAATTTGGCATAACGTACTGAATCAAGCCTAGAGTGATGTCTGCCAAGTTTGGAGAAAATCGGTCCAGATTTAGATATAGCTCCCAAATATAGTTTCGTCCGATTTCATGTAAATGGTGCCTCAAAGTCCCTATATAACTTTCGATTTGCACGAAATTTGGCATAACGTACTGAATTAAGCCTAGAGTGATGTCTGCCAAGTTTGGAGAAAATCGGTCCAAATTTAGATATAGCTCCCATATATAGTTTCGTCCGATTTCATGTAAATGGTGCCTCAAAGTCCCTATATAACTTTCGATTTGCACGAAATTTGGCATAACGTACTGAATTGAGCCTGGAATGATGTCTACCAAGTTTCGAGAAAATCGGTCCAGATTTAGATATAGCTCCCATATATAGTTTCGTACGATTTCATGTAAATGGTGCCCCAAAGTCCCTATATATATTTTGATTTGCACGAAATTTGGCATAACGTACTGAATTAAGCCTAGAGTGATGTCTGCCAAGTCGGTCCAGATTTAGATATAGCTCCCATATATAGTTTCGTCCGATTTCATGTAAATGGTGCCTCAAAGTCCCTATATAACTTTCGATTTGCACGAAATTTGGCATAACGCACTGAATTGAGCCTAGAATGATGTCTACCAAGTTTCGAGAAAATCGGCCCAGATTTAGATATAGCTCCCACATATAGTTTCGTACGATTTCATGTAAATGGTGCCCCAAAGTCCCTATATAACTTTCGATTTGCACGAAATTTGGCATAACGTACTTAATTGAGCCTAGAATGATGTCTGCCAAGTTTCGTGAAAATCGGTCCAGATTTAGATATAGCTCCCTTTTATTATAGATTGATTTTAAGTAATTGACGTACTAAGGAACCAATAGAAACAAAACGTTCTGAAATTAGTATAACCTAACCTGTGACAAGTTTGTTTGAAATCGCTTAATATTTGGATAGAGCTTCCATATATATTTTCGACCGATTTCAAGTAAATTGGGCATCAGACTCCTCATGTTAGTCAGATTGACATCAAATTGTGCACAACGCACAAAATTGAGCATACAATTACGTAGTTGCGTTTTCTAGAAGTACAGACATAGCCCAACGGACTTATTTATATTTGTTTGAAGTCGATTAACATACTTTATGGATAGATCTAGGTAGATTCACATTTAGATAAATATTACTTTTTTTCATCCAATTACATGTTAATAGTCCTGTTTAATATACCCATAGTGGTGAAGGGTATCATATAGTCGGCCCCGTCCGACTTTACTACTTTCCTTACTGGTTAATTTTGGATTTTAAAACTTAACTTCTTTAGAGAATTTTAACAATATTTTGGAGTCTATCCTAAGGCGTGGAAATTTAAAATAATCGGAGAGGTATACCCTATTTTTTAAGATTTTTAAGAAATCCTCGCCTATGGGTTGACTCTGAAAAATATTTATAGAAAATCCACGTCTAATGGTCGACTCTGAAAAATATTTTAAAAAATCCACGGTAGACTTAAAAAAAATATTTTTTAAAACCCCCACGCCTATTGGTAGACTCTGAAAAGTATTTTTAAATGTTCTAAAAACGATACGCTTTTCTGTCGAATTCCTTAATTAATTATTTTTCTTCCAGAGAATATTTCTTCCAAAAATATCCATGTATGTTTTTACATTAGTTTCTCTCCCCTCATCCTTCTCTAAACCATCACATGGCTGATTTATTGTTAATAGGTTGGGATGGTAGTTGTATTTAAATGCCCAAACAATTAGTTGACTGTTATGGTAATGGATGCGGATGTAGAATAGGAACAGGGCAGTCTATGTTCGGATGAAAACAATAATGGGACGACAACTCATTACTTATACATACATATGTATGTAAAATACGAAAACACTAAACGCGATTATGTTGTCCATTAACTTAGAACTGCTGGCAATTTGTAAATGAATGTTGTTGGAATAGTTGGCAGTAGAGTTAGAGGGGCCGAAATTTTTTGGCTAAGGTAAGAAATTTACTCAGAAATTTAAGAAATTTATTTGAGTATGATAAATACTTATTTGGGTTTAGCAAATATTCATTTTACGCCAGGTGGACGTTGTATTTAAATCAATCATGCGCTAAGGTGGCTAGCAATTAATAAAAATTATTCGCAACAAGGATCGATAATATAAAAATTATCATTTTTGACCTGTTTCCTCATTAAGTTGTTAAAATAATGTGTTCCACCTTTTGGGAGATTTTTTCCCCTTCACAAAGTTTGAGAGCTTTAAATACCTACTGAATATCGTGAAAAAATCACCATCAAAATCTAATGGCTTCAGAAACAGAATAACTTCATGCCAACTGAAAAAAAATCGCCTAACAATTGCTTAATATGCTCCTCTCCTTAGGCGTTTAAAAATGCATGCATTTCTTTGGTGGGGTAAGGAACGCGGGCGCTTTTTTCTTGCCTAGAAATGTATGCAGGCTGTTTGGAAGATTTTCTTCATTTGAGTGGCTTCGCAATGAAATGTGTCGTGAGGAACTAGGAAGCTTCAGGACTGCAAGTGAGCAGCCAAAGAAAAAACATATAGTAGCATTAATGTGTGTGCGTGTGCGTATGTTGCAACATACTCCAGTCAATGCCGCCACCATGATGATGTTGGTTAATGATGTGGATTGTGACCAGTGTTGCCAAAACTTTATTGAGGAAAAATGCTAAATTTTGTTCAAAAAAATGCTAGAAAGTGCTAAATAATTTTAAAAAATGCCAGAAAAAAGTGCTAAAAATTTCTAGAACAAAATTGTTAAAATTTAATAATGAAATATCTGATTAATATTTCATTATTAAATTTTAACAATCAATTTATTCTTAGCCATGTCGGTCGCATTGAGGTCGCAATATTAAAGACAGAGCTTTGGAATTTTGCACATACGTTGGCACTACTTCTATGAGATTTGATATTGGAAATGGAATATATCGGTCCATTTGGGTACACCATACCCCAATATATTTTTTTAAGATTTTAGGCACATTTTTATACCCTCCACCATAGTATGGAGGGTATATTAGTTTTGTTTTTCCGTGTATAACTCATCGAAATAATCATTTCCGATCCTATAAAGTATATATATTCTTGATCACCGTAAAATTATATGATGACATAGCCATGTCCGCCTGAGGACAATTTGGTTCATTGAGTTTTTATTGGGTAGCAAATATCTTCACTAAAAATTATAAATAGGGGTCCATATTTTCGGATAGCCCCCATATAAGGTACTTTGAGTTCTTATTGGGTAGAAAATCTCTATATTAAAAATAAAATAAATATAGGTCAATTTTTTTCGGGTTGCCCCCATATAAGGGTACGTCCCAATTTCCTGTTTTTGTGTGGTTTTGACCGAATTGGCTGTAATTTAGTAATTTGAGTTCTTATTGGGTAGCAAATCTCTCCACTAAAAATTAAAAATATGGGTCAATTTTTTCGGGTAGCCTCCATATAACGGTACCGCCAATTTTCGATATTTTGAGGTTCTTGAGCGCGTTTTTTAACCGAATTCGCTGAAATTTGGTATTTTGTAGTCGTATATGGTTACAAATCTCCCCACCAAAAATTATTAATATTCACCCTTTTTTAAGGGTAGTTCCCATATAACCGGCCCGGCCGAACTTAACGCTTTTCACTTGTTTATATTAAAATAGTTATCAAATGTCGGTATAGGTACACTTTTTGGTATGTTCCCTATATTTTTATTTATAGTACCTGTCAGTATATCTATGGTGGAGGATATCCAAAGTTCGGCCCGGCCGAACTTAACGTTTTTTCACTTGTTCAGCCTAAATTGTTGTATATTGTGTTCTACCTGGTTATATAGTCTTCTTACTAGAACTATTGGGCTACTTTTAAGGGTAGTCCTGATCAATTACATTTGCTTTAATTTGATTGTTTAAATTTTTTTGAGTAAAAAATCTCCTTATGAAAAATTATTAATATGGGTCCATATTTAGGGGTAGCCCCCACAGACATTTTGGGGTTTATAATCTCATTCCCAACAGCGACATTAATATAAAAAATATGTTTGCCGGAATTTTTCTATTTTGGTCCTTATTCTGGCACAATCCCAATATAAATGGGTAGGCTCGCCTTTTCGGTAATCTAAAGTGGTTATAACTTGGTATTCGGGATTCCCGCTGAATAAAAAACTTATTTTCAGAAAGTTCCAACATAATTCTTGTTCATTATTTTTACATCACTTAACTAACTTAATTTGGTTTTTAATTTTCCCAAATAAACAATCTACCAACATTCAATATCATAGTCACCACATGAAGTACCCGACAATTTTTTAAGAAATTTGGAATGCACGGCACATGCAGGACAGCATTGGAAAATCAAATTAAAAAAAAAACGGGATTTTTAGCATTGAAACCAAAATTTTGTAAAAAAATAAGAAATTAAAAAAATGCTAAAAAAGTGCTAGGTGCTAGATCAATTCTTTTGGTGCTAAAAGAGCTCAAAAAGTGCTAAATCTAGCACTAAAAGTGCTAAATTGGCAACACTGATTGTGACAACTCAACGAAGGGGAAATTTTATGCAGAGACTCATGATTTTTTTGCAATAACAGCAAACGATCGTGTGTAAAAAAGGAAGAAGAAAAATAATAAAAAAAATATACAACTTAAATGGGAACAAGGAAGTTTATGGTGACTTATTTAAAAACATACAGAAAAGACGTGAACAAGTTCGTGAATTGAAAAAATAGTTTTTAACTTTAAAACTAAGAGAAAGTAAGTTATAACCACCTTTAGGTAGAGGTTATGTTAGGTTTGGAGACTTTTCGGGTCTTTGTAATCATCCATGAAAAAGTAGATAGAAGTTGCTGTAGATGATAATGGAAGAAAAGTGGAAGGATGCTGATAAAAAGAAGTTAGGATAAAAACGGTCTACGTGTTCAGATGCCTTGTCCGAGCCACTATTAATTTCGGATAATTTCATAGATTAAGGTAGGCTCCAAAATAGAATAGAAGGTTAGAAATGGCGATAAGTGAACACCCATTAATTTATGCCGTCTGCAGGCCAAAATTGTATCGATCATCTCCGTCTCCTTCTCGTACTCACATATAGCAGTGCCTGATATAGCAGTGCCCATTAATAACTTCCATCAGAAAACCCCTCTTCCACATGGCCTACATTCAAAATTCCTTAAATCATTTATATGGGGTACTGTGTTATTACATTATGTCGTAGTAGGTTATTCATACCCTGGAAAAATAATATTCCAAATTACAGATACTCATGCACTTGGAAAACTCGGGGTAGGAACTTCAACATCATCTAATTTAAGCGGGACATTTGTATGGAGGCTATATTTAGACAGTAACCTTGAATTGACGCTGATACTACCCGTGCTGTTATATGGGTCTGAAGCATGGGCACTTGCGTAAGCAGATGAGGAAGCTCTTGGAGTGTTTGAGAGAAAAATTCTCCGAAAGATCTATGGGCCGATCTGCGTTGACGGTGAATATTGCCGTCGAATGAACCATGTGTTAGTTGTACCAGCTATTCTCGGACATCGACATTGTTAGACGTATTGATCTGCAACGACTACGTTGGCTGAGTCATGTTGTGAGAATGGATGAAGATGCCCCGGCATATATAAAAGCGAGCCAGCTGATGGTTCACATAGAAGGGGAAGGCCACGAATAAGATGGAAAGACCCAGTTGGAGACAACATTGCCGAATATGGTCTTTCAAATTGGAAAAACTGTGCAAAAGACCAACGCGCCTGGAAATCTTTTTTAAGCTCGGCTTATGGAACGAAAGTTCTGTCACAAACCAGCTAAGTAAGTAAATAAGTAATCATGAATTTAATAATTTCCATTCCAAATTTCCAATATACCAAATTATAATCCCTTCGATGAGGAAATTCGACTGAGAATTTCATTATACCGAAAATGGGGCGTGATTTTTCTATGGGGGCTATTTGCAAATTTTAACTGGATTGATAAATTACCGGTACATTCTGCTAAAACTTTCACGATACCCTGGAAATCTTAAATGGAAGCTATGTCAACACAGGAACATATTTCGAAAATTCATTGGAGAAAATGCAATAAAGAGGATATATAAAAACCGGAAACGTCAAATTACAGCCACTAAATTGGAGAAAGTGCCTACCTTCCAAATAATGACTATGGAGCCATACTCTTCAATGGGGCTGTGCCAAAATATATACCCTTCCTTATTCAGTATTTTGGGGAGAATGGTCTACGGGGCTGTGACAAAATATATAGGTATATATTTTGACACAGTCCCGTAGACCATTCTCCCCAAAATACTGAATAAGGAAGGGTACCCTTATATGGGGCCTTCCTGGAAATTTGGGACAATATTGATAATTTTTGGAAGAAGATTTATCACCTAATGAGAACCCAAAATATTACATTACAGCTAATTTGGTTGAAAAACGTGCCGAAACTCCTCAAAATACCGAATATTGGGAGGTACTGTTATATGGATGCTACCCCGAAATATATGCCAACATTGATAGTTTTCGGTAAGGAAATTTTCTACTCACCAAAAATACAAATTACAGCTAATTTAGGGAAACACTTGCCCAAGCTCCCCCAAAATATCGAATAATAGGGGGAAGGATTCTGTGGGGCTAACCTAAAAAGTGGTCTAAAATATGTCATCCTAGAAACAGTTGCAAAGTAGCTTTAAAGTAAATTTTAAAATTCTCCTTTACCCCGCCATCCTTATAATTTTATGCGATTGAATTCGCTGTAAATTTTACTTAAAATTGCTGCTTATTCTTTAATCTTCCGCCTCCACTTTTTGCAATGTCATTGCTCATTTTCAGCAATCCGTGTTATTTTAATAACATCAATATCCTTTGCCAGAGCATTTCATTACTGCTGAACGCAGAACTCTGTGGCAGTAGTGGCCATCAACTATGGAAGGATGTATAAATCCAGGCCTTAATGCCTTGTAGCTGTAAAATCCTTTCACTAGATTTGCGTGTGAGTTTTGTTGTTCTTAAATTTAATTAAAATTACATTTTGACACCATGACAACCGCCTGTGGTGACCCAGGCAAAAAATTAAAGCTTTTTGCAATTGTTGTTGCTGGTAAATCACTTCCTTCCACTTGACAGTAACACCTCTTATGGAAAGTAGCCAAAAAACCAAAAACTTGTTAATGGCGCCCAACAGAGACCGCCAGGGATAATTGTGACATTTGAGCTTACCATTACTTTTTAAAAAATGTACGTGCGCGGTGGTGGAGTTTAAATCTTCTATCGCAAGTTTTTTAAGTAAATAATTTAATTATTTTATTATTTAGTAGTTGTTGTTTTAGCTACTTACCCCTCAATATTTTCTTGTCATGACGATGGCCATGACATCGAAATCCTTGACAGCCACGTTTCTGCAATAACGTTGGACAATGTTTGCCACCGTTTTGTGCCGGCTGTAGAACTTTGCGTGAGCGTGTCATTACGCCTGCACCACAGGAGGTATTACAATCGCTCCATTGACCCCAATCGCTGACTTGGCAGTCCAGTACTGAGGATGATGAAAAGAAAAGAAAGAGAGAGAGGGAGAGACAGAAAAACAACATTTATAAGAAAAAATATTCAAATAGTGGGTAAGTGCAATAAAATGTAATTAAGTGTTTATACCCTACACAACTATGTTGTCAGGGTATTATAGCTTTGTGCAGCCCCAAAAGTTTGTAACGCCGCGAAATATTGGTCCTAGACCCACCTTTAAGTATACCGATCGTCATATCTCGACTAGCTGAGTCGATCTAGACATGTGTGTCCGTCCGTCCGTCCGTCCGTCTGTCCATTATAATTTGTAAACACGATACAGGCCACAGTTATGGACCAATCTTCACGAAATTTTGCATGTAGGATGGGTTCTGGCCAATGAAGATCCCTATTGTTTTTGGGAAAGATCGGTTAATATTTAGGGGATGAAATGGACCAAATACTATTTTTTGTCGGTTTTTCTGGTCGCTCCAGAGGCCGCAATAATGGCCCGAACATCGTGAAATTTTGCATGGAGAAGGGGGTCGGACCAAAGAATAAGCATGCCTGTTTTGATAAAGATCGGTCAATATTTAGCGGGTCAAATGGACCCTGACTTTTGTGTGAAAAATGACAAAATTTTTATTCTATAGCGTATATATTTACCCCTGAAGGACATAGACCCGAAAAGTTGATATTATATCCAAGAGGAGTGGTTGACCTTTAAATTAAGACTAAATATATTGTTGCATGTGCTCTGATGTGGGAGTTACACCTAAATATTTACAAGTATCTCCGTATTTGTATGTTATTTAGTAACCCATTATCACTCTAGAGAGCCGAACATAGCGCCGATCGCTTTGAATTGTTTCATGAGGTTCCAGTTATGGTCAAGGACAACGCCTATAATTTTCGGTGATGATCAGATAATAATTTTGGAATGAAGTGGACCGAAAACTTAATTTTTTGTGTAAAGTGAAGGGAATCTGGACAATAACTGTACTGAATACTCGTAATATTCGGAAAATATGTCAGTGTGAGGAAGAGGTGCTGTTTACCTCTAATCGGGCAAGAGTGTGCAAATATCACGAAATATTGCCCAGGCTCGGAATATACATCCGCAGAAAATTTGAGTTCCGTGGTAGTTGTGTAGGGTATCGTATGGTCGGCCCCGTCCGACTATACTGCTCCGCTCACTGGTTTAGATATATGTTATAGTAAGTGGTTCTCAAAAGAGGTAAAGTATCCTCCATATACCGGAGGATATCATATCCTATTATGTATTTTTAGTGGGCACGTTTTTAAATCTAAATCTATTCCACCTCGAACATATTTCAAATTCCAATGATTTTTATTTAGCATTGCTATTCATACCACCCATAATAGTCGGAATGATAAACCTCTGACTTGTGGCAAATACCCAGAAATTAACCCAATGCATGTTCAGTTATGCACCCCGATTTCCGTGGATTTATTGTATGCTGGCTGGCATTTCCATGGTGATAATGATATGCCATGCTCGAGGCAGGGAAACTAAATACCCACTGATTAAATTTTTCGTATCGAATGTATACAAGTATTGTGTACCGATACTGAAATTATTTGCGAAAAAATAAATTATATGATAATGCAACAAAAGCAATAATAACAACAACAATTAAAGCGGAAAAGGATACATGCGTTCACGCAAGCCATTGGCACTTAGGCAGACATGCACGCACCATGGTTGGAGTGGTATGCATATTTGCAAGCCATAATTCAGAGTGACACTGTCTCATATTTATAAGTCCATGTAGGCATACATGTGGCCAGTTGGAAGAGAGAGTGACGTTCATATCTGTATATTAGGATGTTTATATTATTACCCTTTGTATGTAGGCCAAGAAAATTTAATTTAAAAAATGTACGCCTAATTGTAGGCTATGGAAAAATAATATGAATCCACGACTAATTGTAGGCCATGTAAAATTAATTTAATCCAGTAAGGAAGGTGGTAAAGTCGGACCGGGCCGACTATATGATACCTTTCACCACTTTGGGTATATTCAACAGATGGAATCCTAACAGACGTCGCATTTTTGAAGGACCATTAACATGAAATTAAACATGTCATTCTGCAACCTATACAAAATTTTGGTCAGATATAGAGTTGCTTCTTACAATGGGACAAAATTATGTAAATAAATTTAAAGCAAAATATCGAAATCTAAACCGATTCCATCAAAACTTGTCACATGTTAGGTTACAGTTATTTCAGTATGTTTTTTGCATTCGGCCACATTTTGAGTTCTTTATTTACTATAAATCCAAAATTGGGCGAAAATATATATGGGAGCTATATCTAAATCTGAACCGATTTTCACGAAATTTAACACACATCGTTCTAGACTTAGTTCAGTACGTTATGCCAAATTTCGTGCAAATCAAATGATATATAGGGGCATTGGTGCACCATTTACATAAAATCAGACGAAAATATATACGGGAGCTCTATCTAAATCTGGACCGATTTTCACGAAACTTAACGCACATCATTCCAGGCTTAATTCAGTACGGTGTGCCAAATTTCGTGCAAATCGAATAATATTTAGGTACTTTGGTGCAACATTTACCTTAAATCGGACGAAAATATATATGGGAGCTATATCTAAATCTGAACCGATTTTCGCGAAACTTCGCACAGATTATTCTAGACTCAATTCAGTTCGTTATACCAAATTTCATGCAAATCGAATGATAGATAGGGACATTGGTGCACCATTTAAATAAAATCGGACGAAAATATATGGGAGCTATATCTAAATCTGAACCGATTTTCGCGAAACTTCGCACAGATTATTCTAGACTCAATTCAGTTCGTTATACCAAATTTCATGCAAATCGAATGATATATAGGGACATTATATGGGAGCTATATCTAAATCTGAACCGATTTTCTCCAATTTCAATAGGGTTCGTCCTTGGGCCAATCAAGTGACCTGTACCAAATTTCATCCAAATCGGATCATAAATGCGACCTGTACTTTGCTCACAAAAATACATGGACGTACATGCATAAATCGACTCAGAAAGTGATTCTATGCATATTCTCAAAAGGAACCATGGGTCTATCTTGATTATTTTTGCCTGTTACAAACACATGCACAAAGACATAATACCCTGTACCACAGTGTGGTGAAGGGTATAAAAATTAAGTTTTCCGTCAATTTCATCCAAAATTTTTAAATCGGATCATCACCAAAAATTATAGGCGTTGTCCATAACTTGACCATAACTGGAACTTCATGGAAAATTTCAAAGCGATCAGCGCTATATTTCTGTCCTCTAATGTGGTAATGGGTTACTAAATAATATCTGAATACAACAATTTGGTATCAGTGTAAGGGTCAACCATTCCTCTTGGATATACTATCAACTTCTCTTATCTGTGTCCTTCAGGAGTAAATATATACGCCATAGAATTCAAATTTTGACATTTTTCATAGGGTCCATTTGACCCGCTAAATATTGATCGAATTTTATCAAAATTTCGTGATGTTCGGGCCATAATTACGGCCTCTGGAGCGACCAGAAAAACCGAAAAAATTAACTATTTGGTCCATTTCATCCCCTAAATATCAACTGATCTTTACCAAAATAGGGATTTTCATTGGCCAAAACCCATCCTACATGCAAAATTTCGTGAAGAAATTATAATGGCAGACGGACACACATCTAGATCGGATTATTTTTTTTAATAATCCGCGCCTACTTGTAGGCCATGGAAATTTAATTTTTAAAAAATCCACGCCTAATTGTGTGCCATGAAAAATTAATTTTTAAAATACCCGCCTTGGTTGAAAAATAGGGCCACTTGTGCGTATGATTATTATTTGATATTAATAGTAATAACTCATACGCCTTGAATGCCCCCTCAAATTAGTAGCAATCATATGCCTGCTGTATGAAATACTATATTTCATGTCATCCCATGTGATCTGTGTATGGACGTGTGCGTTTGTGTCTCTCCTCCCACACACACACTCACATCAAAAACGTTTTGTGAAACTGTCTATAACAAATTCTCTCATAATTGTTTATGGATGCAGAAAGAGTGCATTATTTATAAACGTGGTCTTTTTTTCTCTATCCTATGCTGATGACTAACATGCAATGGTTAGTTGTGCCAACATTGACATGTACAAATACTTATGCAGCCAAACACATGGTTACACACATGACGACATACATTTATGTGATTTTGTGGACATGCTTAAACTGTTATACACCGTTTAGTTACAGTGTGTTCATTTAGGGGCTGCTTTGATATGCCATGGTAATGGCGGAGGGTATGACAAGCGAGAAGTATTAAATATTGTGTTAGAAAAAAGAGGGAGAAACAGTTTACCAAACTACCCCACTGTCCTCACGTATGTAAATATTATGCAGCTACCAACCCAGCTGGATAGCTGCATTTAATATAGTGCTTAGTGTCAGAATTGTGTGGGTGGTGTTGTTTGTTATGTTAATCGGAATTTTGCTTTCCTAGAGAGTTTCAATATTAAAATGTAATCAAATAAAAAATAACAACAAAAAATTTGCAAAATTTTTATAGTTATTGAAGCAAAATTTCATGGGACCGAGGACCGTATGAGTAATTATTTATTAATAATTCTGATACGTCAAACAAAAATTATTATTAATCATACGCTACCATGGAGAACGCTTTTTGCTTGATGGAGAGGGGAAAAATAATAAAACCAATTAATTTTTATTACATTTGTAACCCGTTTTTCGCTATCTGCGACAATTAATATTTCATAAGGTCTGATAAAATTACTATCAGACATGCCGCCAAATTGTTCGTTGCGACACCTATACAAAAAAATTCAATTGGCCGGAGGCCAATTTAATTAAAAGGTACAAAACATAAATGTAAAATGGGGTGCCCTACATAAGGTGGATATGAAAATAATATCCACAATAAATAATAAATGGATATTTAACAAATATTGTTCATTTTTTCAAGTAGTACCTAAGGCGTGGACATTCCAAATATATCGAGCCATATTCGCAAAAAAAAACGTGACCCTCAAATTTGAATTTTTACAGGAGAAGGTTGGTTTTAATAAATTTAGATTTAGTAAAGCTATTATTTTGAAATTTAGAACTACAGTTTGGTTATAAACTAGTTTTGTTTTTAAATATAGTTCTAAATTTCATAATAATAGCTTTACTAAATCCGATTTTATTAAAACAATCCTTCTCCTGTAAAATTTCAAATTTGAGGCCTATGTTTTTTTTTTCTTTTTGTGAATGGCTCGTTATTTTCTAATGCCTACCCATTTAAAATCATTTTTGATGCCTATGCGGTGGATGCCTTAGGCGTGTATTTTTATATCCTTCACCACACTGTGGTACAGGGCATTATGCCTTTGTGTATATGTTTGTAACAGGCAAAAGGACACGAGATAGACATATGGTTCCTTTTGAGGATATGCATAGAATCACTTTCTGAGTCGATTTATGCATGTCCGTCAGTGACTATAAACCATCTGTTGTGTTTCTGTAGATGTTCAAATTGTAATAGTGACGAATACAGGTCGCATTTACACATCCGACTTGGATGAAATGTGGCACAAGTCACTTATTTGGCCCAAGGACGAACTCTATTGAAGTTCAAGAAAATCGGTTCAGATTTAGACATAGCTCCAATATATATTTTCGTCCGATTTAAGGTAAATGGTCCCCAAAGTCCCTATATATTTTTAGATTTGCACGAAATTTGGCCCAGCGTACTGAATTTGGTCTAGAATGATGTGTGTAAAGTTTCGTAAAGATCGGTTCATATTTAGATATAGCTCCCATATACATTTTAGTCCGATGTAATGTAAATGGTGCACCAAAGGCTCTATGTATCTTTCGATTTGCACGGAATTTAGCATAGCGTAATGAGTAAAGACTAGAGTGATGTGTGTTAAGTTTCGTGAAAATCGGTTCACATTTAGAAATATCTCCCATATATATGTTCGTCCGATTTCAGGTAAATGGTGCACCAAAGTCCCTACGTATCTTTCGATTTGCATGAAAGATATGTATGTGTGCTAAGTTTCGTGAAGATCGGTTCAGATTTAGATATAGGTCCCACATATATATTTTCGTCCGATTTTAGGTAAATGGTGCACGAAACTCCTAATGTTTGTCCGATTGACACGAACGTTTGCACAACGTATCAAATTGAGACTAGAAAGACGTTATTGCGTTTTGTTGAAATTGGTGCAGATGCAGACATAGCTTCAATATTTATTTTACAGTGCGGCATACCTAATAGTGGGTATTAGGTTTGATATAAATCGAATTAAATAAGTTTGTCTCATTGTACACAACCGATTCTAAATCTGCCTGAATGAAATGAAACTTATCACAGGTCTCAGATATATTCTAAAACCTATACGGATTGATGTTAGTCGGTTCACATATAGATGAAGATCACATATTTAAGTCCGTTCAATTTCATGACGTCTATTAGGATATGTATGTAGAATATATCAAAGTGGTGAAGGGTATCATCTAGTCGGCCCTACCACTTTCCTTAATGGTTTAATTTAAAATTTTTAATTTAAAATGTTCTCCAGACTACCCTAAATATTTGTGTATGGTACCCAACTAGCTGTTAGCTGTTCAGATTCTGCAAATTTTCTGTTTTTCTGTATGTATAGACATGTTACAACATCAAACAACAGAACATTTAACCAACTCCAACACCAATTCGTGTCTGATTTTTTTTGTGCCAAATGTTTATCGAGGGTGTATAAAAAACAAAAGTAACACACACGATAACAAAAAGATTAAATAAAATAAAAAATAAAGACACCAACAACAACTATGTTAACTAAAGTGGAAAACAATGGCACCAAATAAGGCAGTACATTGAAAAATGTGTAGTAACGAAAAAAATACGAACATGCTATATGCTTCAAAAAACAAGTGCCATATAGTAACTCTTTTTGTGCTAGATGTTGGAAGGTTCTGTTTTGTAGAAAAATAAAATTGCTGAAAACTGTTGCCATTTAAGAGAAACAAAAGCTTGAAATAACAACAGAAACTGTAGCACGTACATTGGTAAAACAAGTCTTATAATAAAGAAAATGTGGAGTTCTTTGAATGAAACAAAAAATGTTTAATGATCTACACCAATAGTGGAAATTTGAATGAATACTTTCCAAAAATTCATGAACTGATATATCATCTAAAAATATATATTTTTGAAAAATACACGTCTTTTCTTTATAACTTTTATACTAAACTAAGATTTCATTGTCTGGTTGCGTATACATAACATCAACATGTATACGCTCCCTTGCAGTCTCTTTTATAAAAAGTGCCCGGCTGTGTTAGAATGCACGCCTGAGGATAAGCATCGAAAAATAATCAAGAAAATATTTTTTGAGGATAGGCATTAAAAATTAATTTTTAAAAATCATATACTTTAGTCATCGACTTTAAAAATTTTAAAAAAATCAATTTTCAAAAATACATTTTAAAAAATTATCCACGCTAAAGACATCGACATATTTGCAGGCATTAAAAATTAATCAAAAAATAAATCTACGTGTCTCCTGAAGGTACTCTTTGAACAATTTAGTTTAAATAATCCACGCCTTAATGTTTTGCTAGAAAAATCCCCGTAAATATTTATAATTTTGAAAATAAACCAATATTCCTGTTTCACCCCGACCTTTAAAATGTGACATTTTTTTTTTCATTTCATCCTGGAAACACTAAGGGTAAACTGTCTAATAAATTATCATTTCCATCACGTATACGCTCCGTTGTCTCTGTAATGTCAAAACAAATTTTGTTGCGTTTTTATTTTTCGGCTGCGAATTTTAACCTCTGTTCTGTCTCTGTTTTCGTCGTCGTTGCAACTCTTTCATTAGTTTTATTGTTATCTAAAACTAAAAGTAGATTTTTTTGTTATTGCTGCTGTTAACGTTTCACGCTCCAATTGACACACACAGCATGTTTGGGGGCGACAAACATCCATGAAAACTAAAAACACTACGGCAATGGCATCGAATACCTCTAGTGCTGGAACTAACAGTGCATTTAAAAGGGCGAACATGGGGGGCATTAATTTTGCAGATGCACATCGAGTTGTGGGTTGGTATTGCTTCGCTCCGCTCCTCCATCGCCTGCTCTGCCCTGGGTCCTTTTATTTGAAGTGCCTTTGTTGTGAATTTAACACATCACCGCGTTTTGAGTAAACACCGAAATCATTGTGTCGAAGTGGATGAGGTTAGTGAGCGAGAGTGGATGCATTGTTCAAGGCGTAACAAAAAGAGTAACAACATTTATGTCCTTGACATAAACACCGAGGCGATAACTGGCATTTAATTCAACAGTAATATCGATTTTTCAAAAAAAAAAAAAAAAAACAATTTCGTTTCATACATTGGGGATATTTTACCTGGCCCTTTCGAACAATGAAATGGCAGAGGATAATATAGATTTTTTCAAAAATATTGAATTAGTGCAGGACCAGGTCGTTTCATGCACTTCACTGAGGCTATTTTTACCGGCCCTGTTGGAACATTTCAAAGGATCCTGCTATTGATTGCGTTGAAAAAAAAAAAACCTCAACATATCCGTTCACCACAATGTCACGATTGTTTCCTGTATTTGTACTTTTTTTCGTGCAACGAATTGACATAAACCCTTCGATTCACCTCCCCTTCTCAAACCCGAAAATACTCTGCTTTCACGTAGTATTTACCATCATTGCAGAGCAGTGCATTAAATTGCCAGCACACATACATGAAACAAAACTTGAGGCAATTTCCGTTTGATCCTTTGTTGTGCAACAAAGTGTGGTAGCATCTACAACAAAGTGTTTTTTGTTTGTTTTGTAAATTCAGCAAATTGTCACTCAGAAAAAATTTAGAAGATAGTCAGGCAATCAATTGAACTGAACAAACCAATGGAATTCGAAATAAGAACATGAATGATTTGAGATATCAAAAGATGCAACATATATTTAAAAAAAGGGGGCGTATACGTTTGGACAGCAGGTATACGCAACACATTTTTTCAAGGTCTTCACATAGGAGAGGATTTGTTAACTTAATTTTTAAATGCCTAGTCCAAGGCTTGGATTTTCTTAATGAATTTTTAAAGCGTTTTTTTTTAAATTAATTTTTCAATGCTTAGTCAAAGGCGGGATTTTTTTAAATTAATATTTCAATGCCTAATCCAAGCTGTGAATTTTTATAACCTACACAACTATGTTGTCAGGGTATTATAGCTTTGTGCAGCCCAAGAGTTTGTAAAGCCTATTGGTCCTAGACCCACCTTTAAGTATACCGATCGTCATATCTCGACTAGCTGAGTCGATCTAGTTATGTGTGTCCGTCCGCCTGTCCGTTATAATTTGTAAACACGATACAGGCCAAAGTTATGGACCAATCTTCATGAAATTTTTCATGTAGGATGGATTCTGGCCAGTGAAGACCCCTATTGTTTTTGGTAAATATCGGTTAATATTTAAGGGATGAAATGGACCAAAAATTTGATTTTTTTTCATTTTCAGGTCGCTCCAGATGGCGGAATTATGGCCCAAATCTCGCAAACTTTACATGGAGTAGGAAATCGGGCGAAAGAATAAGCATGCCTGTTTTGATAAAGATCGGTCAATATTTAGCGGGTCAAATGGGCCCTGACTTTTGTGTGAAAAATGACAAAATTTGTATTCTATAGCGCATATATTTCCTCCTGAAGGACATAGACCCGGAAAGTTGATAGTATATCGAAGAGTATTATTTGACCTTTAAATTGAAAGTATGTACTCGGATGTGGGAGTAACACTTAAATATTTACAGGTGCTTACGTATTCATATATTATTTAGTAACCCATTACCACATTAGAGAGCGGAAATATAGCGCTGATCGCTTTGAAATTGTCCATGAGGATCCAGGTATGGTCAAGGACAACGCCTATAATTTTCGGTGATGATCAGATAATAATTTTGGGATAAATTGGTCCGAAAACTTTTTTTTGTCGATCTATAGGCCACAATTGAAAGACGAACTTTATTTGTTGACCTCTAGTCGGTCAAGAGGGAGTAAATATCGCGAAATATTACCCCAGCTTTGAATATAGAAACACAGAAAGTTAGATTTTCATAGAAGTTGTGTAGGGTATCATAAGGTCTGCTCCGTCCGAATATACTGCTCCGCTCACTGGTTTAAAATTAACTTTTCATTGCCTAGTCCAAGGCGTGGATGTTTTAAAATTAATTTTTCAATGTCAAGTCCAAGGCATGCATTTTCTAACATTAATTTTTAAATGCCTAGTCCAAGGCGTGGGTTTTAAAACAAAATTTTCTGTGCCTAGACCAAGAAGTGTTCCTTGAAGAACCCTGTTTCCGGAAAATTCTGCACTTGACATTTTATATGAATTGCTGTTCGCCGTTGTTGTTGTTGTTTTCGCAGGACATACAGCGGAAGTATAGAATTTTTGCATAGCATTACAAAAACCGCAATACTCGACGACTTGTAAAAGTTTAATGGTTTCCCTAACTACAACAACGATGACAACAACAATGAAATGTTACTGCTTCTACTTGGTTTATTACAATGCAATTCCCGGTCAGAACCTTAGATGCTGATGCTTGGATATAAGCAGTTACTGTTATTGTTGTTGATATTATAAACCACTACCACTGCTGATGTTGGGATGCCAGGAGCAACGAATTTTCTTCTTCTGCTTCCATTTTCTTTTGCTCTTCTTTACAAAAAGTCAAAGCCATGATGGACAAAAGCATGAAAAACTAGATATTGTTGGTAACATAAAATGACTGACTCGCTGAATGACTGACATAAGTGAATAACTTTTGCAGAAACGAAACTTTTGTGTGTGTGGAGCACATGTATGTGTGTGTTTTCGTGCTTTTGAGTGTGTATTTGATGGTCTTTTGTTCTTGCGATGTTACTGTTTCCGTGCACTGGAATGACATTAAAACCGGAAATGTTACAAGAAGCCTTTGCTATCTATCTCTTTAGCATATCACAAACACGCATCCGAACAACCACCGTCATCGCCATCACCAGTCACCAGCAGCTGCGGTAGTATCAGCTTCACAACTCAGGAAGGAAAGATGAAAGACACAGATCCGGAAGTTATCGTAGCCAACTTGTCATCTAGTGAAATTCTTTGTGTGACGACTTCTGTTCGGAATATGATGTCGGCGACATATGCCCGGAACGTTTTATTGTTGTTAGCAGAAGAATATGACATAGCAAGGAAAACATCAAAAGTTTGGAAAAGTGTTTTAATATGATTACCTACAACGGGTAGAAATTTTGAATATCCAACCAATAATGAAAAAAATCGTTGCTTAAGTAAAGACAATTTTTATAAAAAATCCAGTCCTAAGGATAAACATCCAAAAGTATTTTTTAAAAACGAATCCCTTTAGTATTTAAAACCAGTAAGGAAAGTAGTAAAGTCGGACGGGGCCGACTATATGATACCCTTCACCACTATGGGTATATTAAACAGGACTATTAACATGAAATTGGATGAAATATAATATGTTATATTTATCTAAATGTGAATCTACCTAGA
The DNA here is from genome assembly GCF_032173495.1 of Musca vetustissima. Taxonomy (NCBI): domain Eukaryota; kingdom Metazoa; phylum Arthropoda; class Insecta; order Diptera; family Muscidae; genus Musca; species Musca vetustissima. The sequence continues at coordinate 337 of NW_026882178.1, read as the reverse complement.
TCTGTCCATAAAGAATGTAAATCGACTTCAAACAAATATAAATAGGTCATCCGTTGGGCTATGCCTGTATTTCTAGAAAACGCAACTACGTAATTCTATGCTCAATTTTGTACGTTGTGCAAAATTTGATGTCAATCTGACTAACGTGAGGAGTTTGATGCCCAATTTACTTGAAATCGGGAGAAAATATATATGGAAGCTCTATCCAAATATTAAGCGATTTCAAACACACTTGTCACAGGTGCGTAAATTACTTAAAATCAATCTATAAGGCAGACATCACTCTAGGCTCAATTCAGTACGTTATGCCAAATTTCGTGCAAATCAAAGGACATAT